>NW_017307078.1:134967-143287 GCF_000935625.1 Nanorana parkeri | reverse complement strand
GGGGAGCTGATGGTGCAGCTCTGTTGGAGAGGGGAGCTGATGGTGTAGCTCTGTTGGAGTGGGGAGCTTATGGTGCAACTCTATTAGAGAATAGGTAATAGCGCTGTTTTGTTAGAGAGGGGAGCTTTTATTACTGCTCTGTTAAAAAGGAGAGCTGCTGGTACTACTCTGTTGGAGAGGGGAGATTACGGTACTCTTTTGCAAGAGGAGCATTTTATAGAACAAATTTGTTGGAGAGGGGAACTGATAGTACCACTGTGTTGGAGAGGGGAACTGACAGTAACAGACTGTTGGAGAGGGTAACTGATAGTACCACTCTTTTGGAAAGGGGATGTGATAGTACTGCTCTGTTGGAGAAGTGAGCTTTATAGTAATTCTTTATTAGAGTTGAGCTGCTAGTACTACTCTACTGAAACATTTTGCTGATGATAGTACTCTGTTTAAAAGTTAAGTTGATCTTATTGCTGTTGGAGGTTTGGTCTGATGGTACTTCTCTGTTGGAGAAGAATGTTGATTGTCTTGTAGGAGAAGAAAACACAAACGTGTATAAGATTTTTAAGAGAGGTGGAGAAGAAAGAGTGATTTTGAGAATGTATGTACATCACTGAAAGATCATGGTGGGTGCCAGCATTTAAAACATTTGTATGATCATGTGCCATTATAAGCCTTCATGATCCTAATTATGGTTATAGATTACATTCTATATGCTTACTGTGAAGTGATCAGATCCATGGTCCAATTCTCCAGGTAGTGTGCAGTGCATGGCATCTTTTGGATTTTTTTGAAGATCTTCCCATGACAGCAAAACGAGTCTACAAATTGGTATTCATCTGCCTCTTCCCTTTCACATGTAAATGATTATTAGTTCAGCAGATCGGCCATAGCTTGGACTCCGTTGTATCTATGCCAGAAAACAGCCTGGAAGGGAAATATATAATCATGTAAGAGTAAGAGGTTTAATGACACTACACAGGACTAGACATCATTATTTAGATGCACAGAAATAGGAATAAGACCAATTTCCTTTTTTTTTTAAGTGCAATTTAAACATG
This sequence comes from Nanorana parkeri, assembly GCF_000935625.1. NCBI lineage: Eukaryota > Metazoa > Chordata > Amphibia > Anura > Dicroglossidae > Nanorana > Nanorana parkeri. The sequence goes on along the minus strand of NW_017307078.1, from coordinate 142,235 downwards.
AGCGCAGCTTTACAGGCTCCTCTCCTGTACTGAAATGGATTATTCTGATTTCAGTGCACTCCGTAAGCTTCTCCGGGTTTGAGTTAGAAGCTGCAAGTCAAACAGATCACAGAGAAGTATCACAGCGCATACTCAAAGTTAAACAGAGCTCGTCTCATTTCCTAGCTGAAGGACAACTAGAATTATTCAGCCTTTTATTCACCATCCTTACTGTCCCTGGCAGGTTCCTTTCATTCCTTGAATTTCAGTTTTTCCAATCAAGGAGGCTCAGCATCACATGTGGGCATTTTCAGGGCAGTCTGCATGCAGCCTGCCTAGACATGACAACTCCGCCAGACTGACTTCCACCCATCAAGGCATTTTGATATTTACATAACTCCTCCCAAGAGGCAATATGAAATCAAACAATAAATTTAGCTAGATGTACAGTATATACACTATATGGCCTACATTAGTGGCGTCACAAGGGGGGTGCATTTTTCCCTCTCGTGTGCGGCGCTCAGCGCGGACACGAGAGGGGGGAGGGGCAGGACGTCTTAAGACGCCCTCCCGCTCTGAGCAGACGTCCATCTGGCCGTTCACAAACGGCCATGGACGTAAGGTAGTTAAGATGGCCGCCAGAAGGCGTCAATTAGATGACCATGCATGCACGATGACGTCACGACGGAGTGTCACCCATTCTCTTCACTGAGGGACACCCGGCCCAGGGACGCCCCTGGCCTACAAGGCTCTTCTGGGAAGGCTTTCCACAAGATTTTGGAGTGTTTGCATTTGTAAGGTCAGGTACTGATTTTGGATGAGAAGACCTTGCTCACAAGTGACATTCAATTTCATTAACCCATAAGTGTTCAGAAGGGTTGAATTCAGGTCTCTGTGCAGGACATTCATAGTTCTTCCACAAATTCTTCAAGCCATGTCTTTATGGCCTGGCTTTGTGCACTGGGGAACAGTGATCCTACAACAGAAATGAGCCTTCCTCAAACTGTTGTCACAATGTTAGAGGTACACAAATGTCTAAAATGTATTTGTACTGCATGCTGCAACATTAACAGTACTGTTCACTAGAGAAACCTGAACTCAATAATTTTAGCCATAATTTTGGCCATATAGTGTTTCAGTGCCATGGATGGGTGGATCTTTGCTGCCCATTCCTGCAAAACACATCTTCCCTAAGCATGAACAGTAAAAATGCACAGCACAGCAACTGCACTGCAAGAAAAACACAAAGACATAAAAGTGGAAGAATGCAAAGGAAAGAGAGATGGAGTGACTTAGACTGAAAAGAAGGATTGTTGGGAGCTGTGATTACCGTCACATCAGGGGCTGCATGACATGCTGTAATGAGGGGGCTTCATGTCTTCGGTGCTCATTGACTCAAAGTTTTCCGCATTAAGCCGTGAAACTAATTAGTGTAGAGCTGGGACTGTAGTTTATAGCCTATTTTAAGATGCTTTCCTATCTCTGGATATCTCCTAGGAACCTGGAAGATAAATTGCCTGCCCAGGTCTTCGTTATTAACAGGCACCTGGCTTTTTTTTTTTGTGCTTTTTATGAACATCTCTGGGGAAATCTCATGGTATGTGAGGGGTTGAGAGGGGTTGAGAGGGCAAGGAGAGGAGAATCATTTGTATTGTGTGGGGTTATTAGGGGTTGAAAGGGCAAGGAGAGGAGAATCATTTGTGTTGTCCTTCTGCTTTCATTGTATCTTATTTTTTAACAACTTGGCTCTTGCTGATGAGATCTATCTATCTCGTCCAGGCATATTAAACAAGGCGGTGCAAACTGCTTCAATGATGTGCAAAATGTAATAACCCAAAATTAAATTTTCTGGTGTCAGGTCAATTAAAAATAATTCGTAGCTACTGGTTACTACATATAGATCTTTGCCTAGATAAGCCTGATTACGGTCTCTAGAGCACATTTCTTGCTCCTCTGTTCCTTTATATCAAATAATGTGTATCTGTCATCTACACACAAATAGCAGCATGAATATTAAACCAATTAATTCAGTTATAGCAAATTACACTACAGAGGTAAAAGCATAGAATGGCAGATCCCGTGACGTGTAAGGAGAGGGAGCCTTGACTGCTGGAATCATGCAGTGAGGATGTGGTCAGTAAAATGGAATCCTCCTGTATAAGTGGGCGTAATCAATTATTAATTGGGGGATAGCTTGCAAAGGTGGAGACAAGTAAATGTTATAAATGGGAGGAAGTGGGCTTGCTGGCCTCCTGGGAGTCGACCAGCAAGATGAACATCCTCGCCAACCCTCCCCTAATTTTTCTTTTATAACTTGTCACACCTTTGTTGGCATGTTTTTGACCTTGCCAGCTTAATTGGTAACCACGTTAACTTTGCTGAAATTCTTGGTGGTTGAACATCTATCTAAACTGATGGTGAAGACAGATTTTCTGCATTGTGTGATAAAGTCATGATGTTTGGGTGCTCACGGTTTATCCGTGACTGGCACAATTTAAGGTAAACAGAAAAGAGTTATGTTTTATATGATGATAATACGTCAATAAAGCTATGGCCTTGCCCTTCCAACAAAGTTATTTTGTCTAGTATTCTTAGTATTCTTTGGCGGTGGGAGGGAAATGATTCTCAGCAATCAAGTGTTTCATACATACCTCATACCTCCTTTGTGTAATTGTTTGCATGCAATTTGCAGCCTAAAAAAACATTGGCTTACAAAATGGCGGTCTACTGTCTATAACTAACAGGAAAACTATAAAGCTAAACTCTAAGCAAACAGCTACATAAATATGTGAAATACATATAGGGGAAACTTTTTTTACCTGTCAACGGATATGTTATTTTGTCCAGCCGGTCCTGGAAGGCACTATAGCTAGTTTGCTGACCTCACTTTTCTCTATTGCAGTTGAGAAGTTCAGCTTGTTCTCCTCCCTATCCCTGGAATCTGATTGGACAATAAAAGAGCAGCAGCAGATTGATGAAGTCATGTATTTCCTTTTTACTTCTGTCATCTAATTCCTTGTCTGCACATGTGCATGCATCAGAGTTTGACTTGCTTAGATAATTGACCCTCCCTGTCTTAGGCTGGGCACACACCTTACAACCATCGCAAGACTTTTGTCTTGCGATGGTTGTAAGGTACTTAAAAAAACGTACGATCTGCCTATGTTGCATAGGCAGATCGTACTTGCGATGATCGCAAGCCACGCCCCCTGAGGGGCTGGCTTCCGATGACCGCAATGCCGAACGGGCAGTGTGCGCTTGCGCACACCGGCCCGTGCGGCTGTTATCGTACGGACATGCCACAAACCCGCCGAACATCGTACGTTGCTCGGCGGGTTTTCGAACATGTCCGTAAGTTTAAAGTCGTGTGACCTTACAGTAGTAGAGGTCGCACGGCTTCCACACACCTTACGATCATCGTACGATCACGGGATTTCCCGCGATTATCGTACGATAATCGTAAGGTGTGTGGGGACCCTTAGTCTCAGTAAAGAGATTACAGATATCAAGACCAGTTCAGGCAAAGACACTAGCTGCATTAAGAACTCCGGGCAGAAATGTTCTTAACCCTTGCATTTGGGGCTACTCCTGCACTGCAAGGGTTAAGTGCTCATTTTGTCTAGGGTCAAAAAGAAGTTATACTCACCCGAACCTTGGAGCTGGCAGTGCTCCCTACAGCCTGTCCAGTGATGGTATGTTCCTCTGCATCCTAACGTCCTATACACTTTATTGGATGTGATAACTCTAGGGTTTCTAGACTGCTGCAGTGGAGGGGGAGAGCTGCTCCAGGGACCAGTCTAAGAGCTGGCAGGTTCGGAGGATTGGGTGAGTGTAACCTTTTTTTTTTTAAACCCTAGGCAAAAACAAGCAGTTAACCTTTGCAGTGCGGGGGTAGCCTAGTATCGGTGCCGATACCGAGTATTTGGGTGAGTACTCAATGCTTCGATACCGGAAGGTAAATTTCCTCTGACCGACAGTGCCATAGGGAAACATGGCATTAGACCCGGCTTCTAGGCCAATCAGGAAGCCGCTAGGCAGGTCATTACTCGCTGCCCGGCTGATGGGCCGGGAAGTCAGCTCGATGCTGATTGACTGGGAAGCCGGTTTGCCAGCCAATCACAATCGAGCTGGCTAAACAACATGGAGCCGGCTTCCCATGCACTCAGGAAGCCGGGCGGCATGTCATTACCCGCTGCCCAGCTTCCGTATTTCCCGGGAAGCGAGATCCACCATGCCAGCTGAAGCACCAGTATTGGTACTCTGTACCGGCGAGTACCGAAAGCAAAATATCAGTACTCCGAAAAAACGGTATCGGTGCATCCATAGTGAAAATACTAGTTACCAGACTGCCATGCCAAGCCAGTGAATTGAGAACTTTCTGATTCACTGGCCTGGATCAAGATCAGGAGTTCTGACTTCAGTCTGGATTCACTTGCTTTAGGCTTGCGGCTCAGAAAAGTACTGACACCACAGACAGTTGGGCATTTTCAGATGGAGATCATCAATGGCAGGTTCCATATTTCTCTCAGTAAATGTTTCCTTTAAATCATCACATTAATAAACCAAGACTCTTGGATGGTACTGTTTTGTCTATTGGGCACATTCAGTGCAAAGATGGCGGTTCTGGTTAAAATATAAAGCAGCATGGGGGTGACTTAACCGGAAAACAAATTATAGATGAGGAAACCACAAACAATGTTTGGAAACAAATTGGAAATTACCTTTTGATAGACTCATTTTCATGGCTAGTGAGGGTAGACACTAAAATTGTATTCTACAGTGATGGAGGTTTTAGTATATTTTGCCAGTGCCTTGTCTAATTGTTTCCTGTTACCATAGCACTGCTGGGAGGTTAGGTTGAAGAGGAGTTAGGTATGACACCTTCAAAAGTTATTCAGGATCTGAAAAAACAGGTGACACCAAAAGTTTTCCACAAGCTAAGTGTCCTGTATTAAGAAGGGGATGTATTGCAGGGACAAGTCTATAATTGTGCCTCTATATAGATCGTTGGTTCGGCCACATCTGGAGTATGCGGTCCAGTTTTGGTCGCCGGTACTGAGAAGGGATGTCCTTGAACTGGAGAGAGTCCAGCGGAGGGCAACAAAACTAATTAGGGGAATGGAGGACCAGAGCTATGAGACAAGGCTTCTGACCTTAAACATGTTTATGCTGGAATTAAGGAGATTAAGGGGGGATATGATTTTCATGTACAAGATGTTCAATGGTGGCAGCAACATTTGCAACAAACTGTTTGAGATGAACTCCATTACAAAGACTAGAGGCCACCACCTAAAGTTGGTGGAGAAAAAAATCCAGCACAATGGGCGAAGAGGGTTCTTTACAGTAAGAGCGGTTAAGAGCGGTTAAGGTCTGGAACTCACTGCCATCGGCAGTGATTTCAGCCAAGAGTGTAGATTTGTTCAAGAAACGTTTGGACAATTTCTTGAGGGACCGTAATATCCAGGGATACCAGTATCCCTAAGAATGAGATGATGCGTGGACCTATATGGGTTTGACTTGATGGACGTATGTCTTTATTCAAACCCAAATACTATGTAACTATGTAACTAATCTCTTTAAAAGTGATATGATTTTGATAATGATAAAACCTTAATAAATAAAGTGCCCTAGTGCCCATCTACCCTTCCTTAATTGTCAGTAAATCATTTGGTCCAAAATCATAGGTGTCCTTTAAAAGGCCTTGAGATTCTATTCTCAAGGTGTCTGTTTTAATTTCCCTTTAACTATCTCAAATGCCTCCTTAGTTACAAAATGTCTATTTAGCCCATAATAAATTCTGTTGTTCTAGTTCTATGTCACACCTGGGATACTGATAGGACGAGTTCTCTATCCTTGATATAAGGTGATCCGGAAAAAATACACATTACAATCCACCCATCCATACGTTTAGAAACATACACTTGCATTGTCATCAGTTCAGTAGCATGGAACATCACTGCTGACTTTCAAGCTTGGTCACTCATCCCTAAGCCTTACTCAGCTAAGTTCAGTGCCATTTTCAATCAGGGCGTCATGGCCACCCAAGTTTTGCCAACTTTAAAGTTTTGCCTTGAGATGGACTTTAAATCAAACCTGTACAATTAAAATAAGGTTTCCTCTGGGGTTTGTAATGGCATTATAAGTGCTACAAGAATAACTTAGAACTTCTGAGAATGGGGGAGCACGTCACTCTCTCCCCTACCTTACCAAATTGTAATGATAGTTGCCTGAGTAGCCAACCATCAGTCCTGACTGCCATGATGTGAGGGTGAGGGGAAGGTCCTTAGCGATGCAAAAGACCTGACTCATGGGACCCAGAAAACCACTGAAATGTACACATAAACAGAGCAGCAAAGGGCCACATAGAAGATAAGCACACCAGAGGGTATCTCAAATGGGTAAAGTACAGGTTCACTTTCAGCCTGTGATCTGTAACTTCTGTAACTCCCATTGTTTCTAATATTACCAATCTCATCCAAACTTCCATGGCAGGTTTTATTTGATTGATGGCCAATGTATATTTGTATGATCTGGATGCATCACTTAAAAATGTTTGAGAGTTTAATACTACTTTGAGAGCTGCTAGTGCTTGTAGTGTTTCTTCACATTGGTGGTCACTTAAATGCCCCCCTTCATTAGTGGCCAGTGAACATGGGCCCCTCCGTATATTGGTGTCATTGGTAGAAGGGTCCAATGATGATGTACACTTGTGCTCAATGAGAAGAATTCCCTTTACAGATAGTCACAGAGTCAGAAATTGCTGAAGGAACCGCTAGTAACCTCTGGAAGAACCCTTGGGATCCACAGAACCCTGGTTGGGAAAGGCTGGTGTAGAGGTGAATGAGCGATATTATATTGGTTTTCATTGTTATCAACTAAAATGACATTGGGCTACAAGCATTGGGCCTTATGAATATGTATATACAGCCTGTCAGGTGTTTGCATCTTCTGAAAGACTTTATAAAAGTGACAAATGCAGTTGGAATATTGGATATCAGGAGTAACATCCTCAATATAAGGAAATGTATATAACAGATATAAATCAGGGAACTGTATCATGCTGCAGAAGATGCATTTCATGCAATCACAGTGCTATAAAAACTACATGTACATTATGCTCCAATAGCGCCCTCCGCTGTTTATATAAAAATGTACATTTCTGATTTTTATTCAAAGCAACTCTGAATATACCGTGTTTCCCCCGACACTGTCTTATTTATTTTTTTGGGCCTCAAAAAAGCACACTAGGTCTTATTTTCGGGGTAGGTCTTTTTTTTTTTTTTTTTTTT
>NW_017307078.1:104516-134780 GCF_000935625.1 Nanorana parkeri | reverse complement strand
CCTGGGAATGGTCTGACTTGATGGACGTATTGGGGGTAGGTCTTATATTTTAGCAATTCCCAAAAATAGTACTAGGTCTTATTTTCGGGGTAGGTCTTATTTTCGGGGTAGGTCTTATTTTCAGGGAAACAGGGTAACTGGAGACTGGCCTGTGCTCCATTTGGCTGTTTTTATATTAATTTTAAATTATTTTACTTGGATCTTCTCCTTTCTAATTCTCTTAAAATATTATGTGTCTCTTCTACCTGCTAAGCGTAAAACTTGCACGAAAAGGAAAACCATCAAAGAAAAAAAAACACATTACATTGGGTGAACAATTGAAAATCCGAAATGTTTGCATAGCTTCGCGAGATCGAAAAAAAAATAAGTACTTTTATTGGCATTTCCCACATGATGGTAATAAAAATACACAGCGCTAAATTAAATAAATTAACCATGTGATTTCCTACATCATAAATGTATGGTTGTACTTGATGGACTTATGTCTTTATTCAACCTCAAATACTATGTAACTGTGTAATAAAAAAAAATACACAGCGCTAAATTAAATATATTAACCATGTGATTTCCTACATCAGAAAACAATTAATACACAGCGCTAAATTAAATATATTAACCATGTGATTTCCTACATCAGAAAACAATAAATACACAGCGCTAAATAAATATATTAACCATGTGATTTCCTACATCACACTTGATAGAATCAGCTTGACGTAAAAAGCGTAAATCTGTTTACCAAGATGAATACATACTAGATATGTTTTTGATAATGTAATCAAAGCTTACTTGAAAAAAATCCCTTTTATGTAGTGAGTGCTGCCTTCATCTGCCCATCACTTTCATCAACTTCCTGGATTCCCAGTGTGCTTTGTGTCTCTTTCCCTGCTGCTTGGTGTGATGTAATCTGGATTTCTCAAGACTACATATCCCATCATGCATTGCTTCCAGCAAGCAATGATAACGTGACCTTGTTCAGATGTTGAGTAGTAGATCAGAAGGCAGAGCTGTGACCCAAGGAAATGCATACTCACAGGGCTGTAAAAACGTACCATGCGTTTGTGGTGCCATTACTTGTTCATGGTACCTCAAACGGGCATTGCAAAACTGCACACTGTCGCACGTTAAGCATGCACAGACGCGTGGTCAAGAAAGGTAGTATGCTTGCTGTATGGGCTACCTTGCTGCATTTGATATGCATGCTGCGCCCTTTGAAAATCAATGGGCGAAACGCAGGAGACGCAGCAAAGAATGTGTGTGAATGCAACATGCATTCATGGAACACCAAGGTGTGAACAGGGCCTTAAGCCTCATTCAGACCATGAATGCGCTGGAAAAATGGCTGCTGAAGTGCGTTGGAAAAAACAATGCTGATGCACCAATCACAATCACAGTGCAAGGCACTATTTTTTTTTTTTTTTTGCTAGAACTTTATTCAAATGTTACAAGTGACATTTTATTGAGTTCTATTGACCGCATTGGCGTTGCTTTGCGGTGGTTTAGATTGCAACATGCTGCACTAATAAAAACTGCAAGCCGTCCTTTTTTTTCAGCACAGACCACCACAATGCTTTATTGTGAACCAACCTCATTGCAAACAAGGCTTCTTCTTTTTTTTTTCTTGTCTATGCGTCGGCACTGCGCTGGGCAAGGCCGCCATCCCAGCCCCCAACACATCTGGTAACCTTTCCATATTTCCCCAATGACTTTATCAAGCGCTGCCAGGAACCCCACACTGAAGAAGGCCTAAAAGGATGATTGTGAAGGTCAGTCAGTAAAGAAGACCCTTTGTGATGTGCATTGTGAAGTAACCCCTAGCAACCAAACAGGAAGCATCTTCTAACGGCCTTAGTCTGATTGGTCGCTATGGTTTGCTAAACACGGCACATCGTTATTGCGCCATACATCATCGTAATGAATGCGTCTATAAATGTTAAAGATTTTGCAATAAAATGGAACGGTTCTGCAGCGGTGAATACTTTCCCCCTGTCTATCCATGTACTTGCATCACCATGGCAACCATCAGCTGATCAAGTGAAGTAACAGATGCCGATCCGGACAGTTACAGAGTCAGACGAAGGGATGGACACCGGATCCTTCCAGCCTGCACTACAAAGGCAGCAAAGACGTGCGCAGTAATAGTAACGCTGTCAACCAGGTTTGTTTACTATAGTCATACCATGATAAAAAGGGAAATTCTGATTGGTTGTTGTGGGTCACTGCACTTTACACACTTCTTCATGTCAAGCCTAATGAACACTGATTGGAAATTTTAGCAAAGGCCTAGCATTATGTGGATGCACCCCTAGCATGTCATAATTGTCCAAAAGCAAAATTTGGCTGCTTTTTCTAGCAGTCATGTGACCGCTCTCTTCCCAATTCTTCCTTTCGTGAACTAGGTCAGGGAACGTCATGTCCAGTGATGTTTTACCAGTGTACCAGACTTCAATCATCAGCAGGGACGTCCCAAAACTATTTGGGACCCTGTGGCAGTGGGAGGGTAGTGGGGGAATCATGTCGAGCTCCTGGCAACCAGTGACATCACTGGTTGCCAGTAGCATAATGGGAAGCTCTTGCTGGCGTCCTGCAAAGCTCTTGGCGACCAGTGATGTCACTGGCTGCCAGGAGTTTGGTGGGATGCTGGCAAGAGTATCCCAGGTTGCTAAGATGCCTGGCTTCTAGCAACCTGGGATGATGCAAACATTGTGCCTTGCCACTCTGCCTGCTGCTTACCCAGGGGATGCCAGCTATAGGGACGGCTCTGATCCCCAGCAACCCTCCAGGCATTTGCCACTGCTGTATATGGAGCATTGTGGCTTATTGATGCCACTGTTCACTTTCTCTCTCTCGCCAGCAGCAGTGCAAAGAAGAGACGGGGAAGGACTGGCTTTGAAACTGCAATGGTTAGGGTGAGCAGACTTTTTCTTCCATGGTTACAATGCTGATCCTCTGGGGAAAGAGGTTGTGTCTGACTTACAGGTATAGCCCTGCAGTCATGGCAAAGGAGAAAGGGTGACAATGCCAGGGATAATTCTAACTATCTTACAGCATTGTCACTTATATGTATGAGAATAGCCCATACCCAATTTTATTGGCAGGATCAACAGATATGACTATAAAGAGCTAAAAGATGCCACTATGCCCCTAACAGTAAAGTGGAAAAAATAAAACATTTCTGGATGGTCGGGAGTTTTGGTGAGACATGCCGAAAAAATGTCTCTTATGCCAAAAAAATTCTCTCGGTGCATTGTACACACTCTAAGATGTTGTGAATGGGCCAAGTGTCGGGGAGAATGTAACTCCTGTGTGCATGCGCAGGAGTTACATAGTCAGTGGCACCCAATGGTCAAAGAGGACCTCTGAGAACCCAGAAGTATCAGCAGCAGAAGGGGGACAGAGCTAAGCGCCAAATATTGATCTAGAAAACGGCACACATGTATGGTAAGTGTGCCCTAATGTGCAAGTATGCCGTGCATACCTGCACATTAGGGCAAGGATAAAACATTTACAGAGTGCTTTATTCCCGTTTTAACAGCGCAGTGTTCACTGTTGCATAGTCACAGTGTTTATATTGATTGATGCATTAATGAATCAACCCATTTGCATTTGCTGAAGGAAACCCATGGCTAATATCCACAGGATCTGCACATGTGTTTCACATGTGCAGTAGCCCTTTGAACCAGCACCATACCCCTGTGAAAGCAGCTGAAAAGGAGCTTGGAGCTGCTGGTAAGTATTAGACAACCATACATATTATACAGTATTAGGTGACAGGTTAGGCAGGGTGGCCATTGGGACGTACCATTGTGATGTACGCCCGGCCCGAACCAGATATTAAAGGGGAACTCTTCTGGGATGTTATGAACGTTTTGAGGTTACAGGAGTCCCTTTCCTTGATGTTACAAATGAGCCTCTTCGATCTGCCTGTGCAGCATATTTTTTACAGCCCCCTAGGAGCCGGCCCCTAAGCCAGGGCTGGTTGGGTTTGGGAAGCGGGAGGGCTAAGCCTTTACAATGTCCTATGCTCCTCCAAAACTGTTATATTCATAAATAAGAGGATAATTGAATATTCATATCCAATACTGTCCGACAACCCCTAAATTATAATGCATAATGAAAGTAGCTTTAGATTGGGACCAGATTGAGGCGGTGATATCAAAGATGGTTAGGCCAGGAGGGCCAATGTCACGTGTTAGGCCCTGGAGCATCATAATGGTCCCACTCTTGGTATGTATGTTCTCGTCTTGACGAGACCCGGGTATTTGTGCCATTCATTTTACAATATCCCTCTCCAATTCCAAGTTATGAAATTGAGTTGATATTGTAACTCAGTTTTATAACTTGAGTGCGACTCGGAGGTCATTATCCTTACCAGGCCGTCTGGCCGTCTGCTTACTTATTAGGGGAGTAGCCAAGCTCAGCAAAACCTTTACCATGCTTTAGCGATTTACGACACTGCTCATAAAGGAGTCATTTAAGCTGATCCACACCCGTTCCAGGGAAAACTAGATAAACCATTAGGTTTTAGTGTTTCTCCTAGGAGCTGTAAAGATTACAGGCCCAGATTAACAGATCTCTGATTTTTTGAATTTGAAGAGACCTGGCAAATGGAGAGCAGGCTAAGTTAACCTACAGCTGAATGAAAGGCTGCATTTGTTTTAAAGGAGAACTATGGGGTTAAGGCTTTTCCCCATAGTTCTCCTTAGGGTAACGGGAGGACACAAACTAGCATCCTCCCGTCACCCTAGTCTCAGTCTACCGCAAGCTGTAGCTCGCGGTATACTGAAACGCCGTATACCGCGAGGCCGCTGCTCGCGGTATACTGAGAAGCCGCAGCTGAAGCGGATCCCGACAATTATGTCTGGATCCGCCCAGCTGCGTGACTGACAGCTGGCTCTGCCTATCTAGAGTCAGAGCCAGCTGTACACGCCCCCTCCCCCATCCGTTCTGATAGCTCTATCTGTCCCCAAAAAATGGTATAAAATTCATTTCAGTACAGCGTTGCATGACGGAATAAACGTCAGCCAAAGTACCGCAGCGCTGAACACTGAAAAATGGCCTGGCCAGGAAGGGGGTGAAACACCGCGGCCTTCAAGTGGTTAATATTAATAGACTCAAACCTCATTATTGTCACAGCCATAAGTTACATTTACAACAGTCTTTAGGCCGGCCAATATTGTAGCTACATTACAGCAGCCCCTGGCTGTTATAGAGCAGCAGCTCAGGTAAACTAACAAGATGTGATATTTGTGTATGCCAGAAGCTTGCAGAAGTCAAGGTTAGGATTGGAAGTCCAGGTATTTTCCTAAATGGAGGTCATTATACTGAAATTTGTAAATCCCTTTCAAGAAACTTCAGTCATAACATTCTTACCAGTCTCTGCAATGATATTTCGAATGTCTTGTAACCATCTAACTCATCTCTCTCAGTGCAGGACTTGGAAGGTATTGGCCCTAGACAGGGTCGGTTGCTGCACACAGAGTTTAAACCAAATCTCAGTTGGGAACGTGAGATCTTCCATGGCTGCTCTTCAGTCAAAAGATGACAACTATAATTTTATGAAAGTCATGGGTAAAGGCACCTTCGGGGAAGTTAGAAAAGCATGGAGGAGGAGCACTGGTGAACTTGTGGCCATCAAAACAATAGGAAAGAACTATAACAAAAGCTACATAATCAAAAACGAGCTCAAGTTGCTGGAGGCTCTCAAGAAGCTGGATCCAGAAGAATCTCACATTGTACACTTCATTGAGTATTTCCAAGATCAGGTAAATTACTACCTGGTGTTTGAGCTGCTGCATGAAAACCTGCTACAGTACCAAAAGAAGATTAATTTTTCTCCAATTCCTGTAAGACACATAAGAACAATTACCTTGCAGATTTTGGAAGCCCTTATGAAGTTAAAAGAAATCTGTGTTATCCATGCAGACCTCAAGCCTGAAAACATAATGCTGGTTGACCATAACAGGTACCCATTTAAGATAAAAGTAGTTGATTTCGGCTCTGCTGGTATTTTGAATGAGGTGACACATGTGAAAGAACCATATATCCAATCCCGTTTCTACCGAGCTCCTGAGATCCTGCTTGGATTGCCTTTCGATGAAAAGGTGGACATGTGGTCTCTTGGTTGTGTGCTGGCTGAACTTCATCTTGGGTACCCACTTTATCCTGGAATCAATGAGTATGACCAAATAAGATATATCTGTGATATGCAAGGGTTACCCCAAAATTATTTGCTTGATGCGGGTTCTAAATCCCCGAGATTCTTTGAACGTCAGACTAATTGCAATGGAGAAACCCATTGGAGAATGAAAACTATGAAAGAATATCAGTTAAAAACAACTGTGGTATCAACAGGAAGGCAGGCCGTTTTGTTGAAATCACTGGACCAAATAGGGACTGTGAACATTTCCAAGTCTAGTTTCCCAGATCTAGAGACCCTTGCTGAATATTATGACCTGAAAACCATGGTGGAGCTCATCAAGAAAATGCTAGTTTGGGATTCCCACAAGAGGATAACATCTATTGCAGCTACGAAACATCATTTCATTTCCCTTCAGCATCTAAACATAATCTACAGAAATACAAGGTATTACCAGCTGTCACGGCAGTGTCCATACGAGACCACGAAGAACACCCAACAATATGATTACAATTTTCCATCTGCAGGTCGCCACTATCTATTCTGTCCTAATAATAGCAAGGTGCAAGATGTACAACATGTGCACGTCACTGAGGAAGTCCAAAAAGCCAATAAAAACATGAATGGTTTACATGCTCAGGCCAACCGCCCTCACTGGGAACAGGAAAAGGAACAATTAGCAAGTCATTCTAATAATAGACACCCAAAATGTCCAAAAGCAGATGAGTTGCTTTCCATTCAAATGCATGTTGAAATACAAATCCCAGAGGATTATACGGAAGGGAATACTGTGGAGTCCTGGTTTGATTGCACATCTAATTTTCCAGCACAGAATTCCATACAAGAGGACAATATTGACTACAAGAGACAAAACACATCTTCTCAGAGGTAAGGGTTAAAACATTTAGAATTATTGAAAAATGTATTCCATTACTTCCTCCTACTCTCAATCCATAGATCTATGCTCCTAAAAAAATATTTTATAATACCCTGAACAGACTAAAAAAAGGGAACTTTGTAATTGTATCAGATGACCCCGGTATTTTAGACAAAACTACCACCACCACCACCACCACTGTCCCTATCATAAAATGAATTTTTACTGATTTTATTAACGTGAGGCCTACTGCAACAGATGTTTGAAAGTGTCTTGCAACCTATAAATTAGGTTACAAAACATACCGGTACATGTATGAAGTTTTACAACAACATCATCTGCTAAAGCGTGCCATGGTGGAACCACCACTGTCAGAACATAAGAGGTGAGGAGCAACTTTTTATATATGTACATATACCATTGTTCTACAGCTCTGCCTCTTCTCACCATGCCCTACTTCTTCTTTACCAGCATCAGACATCTCAACTCTCCCGGATATTCCGGGATTCTCCCGCTATAAAATAGCAGCTCCTGGACACCCGGGAGAGAAACATTTTCTCTCAGAAAAGGTTTACTCTGCTTTATCTAGCAGAGTAAACCTTTCCCTGCAATGTGTGTTTTTTTCCCCTTGACAACGGGGTCGCCGACTAGCCATTGCACCCGCCCACTGCTGCCGTCAATCAGGTCTCCATCAGGTCCTCCTCTGCTGATTGACAGCAACAGAGGGCGGGTGCAATAGCCAGCTTGCTATTGGCTATTGCAAACTGAAATAGCCAATAGCAATCTAGCTATTTATTCCAATGCCGTTTTTTTTTTATTCTGACGGCAGCAGCTGTCAGAATACTAAAAAAAACAGAAGATAGCAAGGGAAGCATTAGCGTCTTTTCTATCTGCCATCATTTCAGGGGGGTGATCTCTTCCTTGTTGCACCCCCCCCACCCCCTGCAGATGGGGGAAGGGGGGTGGGGCAAAGAGAGCACCTTCCTGAAATGAGAAGGGCACCTCCCTGAAATGACTGCAGCATGCATTCATACTTTTCCACTGCCAGTCTCTGTAGACTAGTAAATCCAGTATACCATTCTGAGATGCAGACTAGAGCAATCCCTGCCCATAAGTGACAAGAGCATTGTATAATTTTGGATTATAACATTTTAAACTATTTTATTTAGTTTTATGGAAGTTCAGAAATAATTTATAACCAGTATGGCTTTCTGGTAAGGATCTTGTGATTTACACACATCTTTCAAACTGCAGCCCTTTAAATTAAACTAGTCCTTCTTTACTCACAGGAAGTACAGACTCCCGAATACAGGATGGAATCCCCTGTCGTCAAGGAAAAGACCGATATGCTCAAGCAGGGAAACCGCTGTGCCAAAGCCGATATTGGTCACACCAAAGCCTAAAAAAGCAATACCTCCAAATTATCAATCACTACATCAGTCAGATAGCATAACAGTCATTGGCCATGTCTGAAGCCCCTGCTTCTTATAACCTCATCTTAGAAAGACAAATAGAAAAAATAAAAATCTACAAATAAAAAAATGTCCTTGTTATTTTATTAACCAAATTTCCTGATAGGGGACTTAAAATATAACTGAAGCCAAATGTTCTTTTTTTAAATCTTTCGATAGAGCTGTCTATGTTCCCTCTAAAGAGATTCACCCTCTCTTTGTTATGGTGCAGGGGTGTGGAATTCGTAAGTAGTTTTTTCACTGTTTTAGCCCTGCTATGGACAAGTAGCAAAGCTGGTTTGACGAGCGGCGAGAGCGGCGCTGCGAGCGGGGGGCGTGGACCGGCGAGTATTATTTTCTAATGGCACCCCAGTCTTGCCAGGCAGATTGCGCGTTTTCCTGCTGCAATACCGCCCGGGCGATCCCACACGATCACGGTTGAAAACACTGTGCGGTGCATGTCGTGAAAATAGGTACATGTACCTTTTTTTCAGCGATTGCCACCCAGATGTAATCCCTTACATGCGGAGGCTACCGCACACGATCGCACGTCCCGGGAATCCGCAGGTCTGCACCCTAAAGGGTAAATTCACTTTCCCAAGTAATTTGGGGCAATGGAATTACCCGCACAAATCTCCCTCCCACTATACTTACCTTTCGGCGAACGGTCCTTCCCCCTCCACCAGTACGGGTGTACTATCTGTACCTGTTCCATGTATTCTGAATTTCGCTCGCAAATTGGAAGCACTCGTTGGTCAACGCGGTCACCTGACGGCACTGACCAATGAGAAGCGCTTCTTAGCACTGCTAAACACGGTTTTGGTTAAAATAATTTTTTTTGTATTGGGACAAGTAGATTGTCATGAAGGACGAGTAGATTCGGCCCCCGCTTTAGTCCTTGGACAAGTAGTTTTTTCCAAAATTTCCACACCCCTGTGGTGGCTGTTCATATGAGATCGAATGTGATGCGGGGGGGCGGGCTTGGAACAGGGGGAGTGTATTTTTTTTATAAGTGGTTGGGGGGTATTATATTGTGTGCGGGGGGGCTTGGAATGGGGTGTATCATTTTATGTGCCGGGGAGAATTTGGGACAGGAGGGTATTATTCTATGTGTGCGCCCCATTCACACCTATATTTCGGGTGCAATTAGGGGATCCTGCATCAGGAACTAGCATTTTCCTGCAGCAGGGATCCCTAATCTGCCATTTACAAGCGGCAACTGTAACCAATTCTAGTTAATGATCAGGTGATAGCCGCTGCATGTAAACGCCTGCACACCACATGTAATGCAATGTAATATGATTACATCCAGTTAGAAAACAATCACTCTCCCTGGACGTATTGATAGTGCATCCAGGGATAGTGATTGTTTCTCAATTGCATGTAATCATATCACATATCATTACATGTGGTGTGCAGGCGTTTACATGCAACTGCTGTCACCTGAACTTGAATGGGTGACGGTTGCCGCTTGAAAACACTTGTAACATGCGCAGGCACTAACACCTGTACCGTATATAGTTAATTTTTATTTTGACATTTGTCAAGAAGCCCCCACGGGACTAAAAAATGTGTCCAGTGGCCCCCGAGTAAATTGAGTCTGAGACCCCTGCTCTACTTGATCTAAAAATTGTAGCTTCAAGGGCAGTTCCACTTTTGCGGCCCTATAGGGATAACACCTATCTTATATTTGTTGCATAGTCCCATTTACATAGCATGACTTAAAACAATTTTAAAAATTACTGCTTACATTTTTACTGGCTCTTTTCTGAAAACTGAATAATACTGATTAGCTTTCCCCTTCTATGTAATGTCAAGGTGGGGACTGGGAAGTTAGGTTTACCATTATTAACCCTGCCTGTATTGTGCTGCAAGATCTTCATCATCAGTTGCAAACTAGATTTGCACTCCGTCTGTCCTAACTCAAAGCTTGAGTGGTACATTGTATGGTAATGCATTCAACAACAAAAGGTCACTAAATCTGTCCCCTTATTGCACATTGCAGTCTATTCTGAACGCTACAAGCTACCTATAGAGTCCTATGTATAAACCTGCACCAAAGAAATTAATAGAAAGAGAAATATCCAAACCCACCCTGTGCTAGGCACACTCCAGGGTCTGTACTTACCATTATCTTTACTACCATACTGCTCAGATTGCCATGCAATGTCACCGGCAGTTAATTACATTACCCAGTAAGCTATGGTGCACCAACTTACCTGCATCCAGTGGCGTAACAATCGCCATAGCGACCCAGGCGGCCGCTATGGGGCCCGGGCACACGGGGGCCCGGCCATTCCAGTGGGCTCTGCAAGTGGCATAACTAGCAATCACGGGGCCCCATACAAAATTTTGCTATGGGGCCCTGTGATTTCTAGTTACGCCCCTGCCTGCATCCCTGGCGATTTGCCGCTCAGGCTACGCCACATTATTATTGGGAGGCAGGGAGAGTGTCAAATGTTCACTGAGAGAGTTCCAGGTGCAGTAATGGCATTGGATGGTGCATCGCAAAGAGTCTTCTTTACTTATTTCATTTTACATGTTTGCTTTAAAAAAAGGTAAATGAAGTAAACCTCAGCACACTTTCAATATTTCCTAGATAGCATTCACAATTCCCAGATGGTCATCAAGCTTTCTTCACCAAGCTATAACGGGCATTGCTGAAAGTAAAAGTCATCATAACAAAATAAAGATTGTTATAGCTTAGTATGTTGAGCCACTTACTTCCTCCCGGGCCCTTTAAAATATGTAATATAATCAAAATACGTACACACAAGCATTGTTCAAACTATAAAAGTTTATTTAAGGAGACCAGCTCTGTCAAAATCACAGGAGTAAAAATTCTTTTTTTACATAAAGAAGATCTCAATGACCCGTGGCTTTAATAAGAACTGCAGGTTTTGTACCCTGTTCAGATTGTCCGTTCCGCTACAAGAAAGGTTTGTTCTATAAAATACACGGAAGATAACTATCTGAACAATAGTAAAATAGCACAGAATGTAACAGCTTTGAAAAAAAAACAAAAAAAAAACTCCCAATAATTGGCACATTCGCCACAGTCATGACCATTAGTCCAGCAAAGTGCAGTACAGTGTGTTATTTTGTAGCTCACTTTGGGGGGGAATTTATAAAAACTGGAGCAGATTTGCACTGCAACCAATCAGCTTCTTTGTCTCATTTTCAAATCTTACCTGAGCAAACTGAAGAGAGAAGCTGACTGGTTGCCATGGGCAACTACTCCATATTGTCTGCTCCAGTTTTGATAAATTCCCCCCATTGTCTTGTTTGGTTAGTTAGCTCCTGCTCTGAGATCTTTGTATAATACAAGTTCCTTTTGTTAAGTTCAGATGCTTGTTACAGTCTGTGGTCCACAGCACGTTCACTGCAGAGAAGCATCTGAGAGTCACCGCTAGAGAATCGGCAAATAATTTAACATTAGCTCTACCGGCTCTTTGCCCCATCTACTCCTACAATCTGGATCACCAGTCCTCCAACCTCACTAGTGGTCCAGGAAATGTGCATTCAGTAGAAGTTACTGGGTTACAAGTCAGCTGCAGCTAGGGTTGTCACCTGTCCGGGATTTAAATGTTGTGTCCGGGTTTCATGGCAGCTGAAACCCGGACACAAGATGTCAGGCAGACAGGGGCAACGGAAATTAAGATAGGGGCTACTGGCCCCCCATTGAAAATAGTCTTGACTGTGATATTTACATATGAATGGGTGGCGCTATTTACATATAAATAAGCCGTGACTCATTCTCCCAAAAAATTTCTGTGCGTCACTAGAGTGTTCAGGTTTTGATGGAAGAAAAGGTGGCAGCCCTAGCTGCAGCTCCTGTGTCCCAGTAAACTGGTGACCAATTTATACTAAAACACAAAACAGAAAAAAAACATTTAATTAAAATCAGTGTAAACCAACCCTGGCCAACCTCCATCTTACATTAAGAAAGTGTTAAAATATAAATCAAAAGGCTTCAAGTTGCTTGCAGTGGGTTGCTCTATGGTTCTCCTAGACTCCGATTACAATAAGGCCTACCTATTAAAATGTACATAAATCCAAAATGTATTTTTGGTATGTTTAGAAGCATGCCTCACAGTTTTAATAAGCAAGTCCTGTGTCAAAGTTTCTTACCGGAAACCGAAGATCCTGCAGGTGATAGAACTTCTGTTTGGAAGAGGACAACACTAAGCCACTGCCTCACAATTTCCTTCAATGTGGTCAACCTGCAATGTGGTGCTGCAGTGGACTGTTGAGCTTCCTATCCGGTATGCAGGAGACACATGCAGATCAGATAGGCAGCCCAATAGCAAACTGCAGGAACAGGCGGCAGGCTTACAACTCTGCAACTAATTGCGAGGCGGCAGCTTAGAGTAGTCAGCCTTCAACAAGAAGTGCTATTACTTGCAGCATCACCTGATAAACTATGAAACAGATTTACAAGCAATGTTTTTCCTCCAGAAAACTGTATACAGCAAGACATGATGCCAAAACATTTGTCAAACAGAGTTGTTCCAAAAGGCCCACAGACACCTCAAATGTAAGCTAAGTCAGCAGGACTTGGCCACAATTCAAGCATTGCATGGTCAGTTTTAGGATTTTTCATACACTTTAAACATATTCAGTCAGCTGGAGCTTTCAGTTCTAGAAAAAAGCCCCAGTGAGGCACAGAGAAGGCCATCACCCTTTCAACTGGTTTTTTTTAAACACATCCATAGATAGAAAAAGAGAGGGAATGTGTTTTGTTCACAATAAAGTTTTGTTCTTATAAAAAAAAACAAAAAAACTGGCACTTGCATTTGAATGGACGGCAAGGAGTCCAATACCTAGTATTAGGTAAACTATACACAAACCATTATATTCCCACACCACTAAAAAGTATTAAAGTTCAGCATAAGATTAAGATTCACAGCAGATATTTGCCCCCCACATGTAATTCCGGTCTGTGTTGGATCTCAATCTCTGCATGCTCATCTGTAGCTGTAGTTCCTGGGGGGTTGTACTGAGCACCCAAAAAAAAAATGTTTTTACTGGAAGAGGCACTTCTTCTTAAATCCAATCATTGTACTAATGGGGTGGCTGTAGTTGGAGGTCCAGTCTCTCATGAACACATCTTGAAGTTGTTTCTGCATTGTGTTTGTGGCGTTTGTTGCGCAGGTCTGATTCACAACCAGTGCTGATCCCGCTGTACGGATGAAATAGTCTCCAGACCAATTGGAGGTTCCTGAGAAGTCACAGATCCAATGTCAGAAACATCAAAGATTAAATAAAAGTCAAGTACCAGACAACCAAAAACAATATAAAAACTATACATGATCATAATTATAGAAGAACACGTAATCCTTGACTGCTGAGAATCATAGTTGAACACTTATTTTACGTTAAAAATACTTTTGTTACCTTTGCCCTCCCACCTCCAATGAATACTAGGTAAAGTAATTTTGTTGGAAGGGCAAGGCCATAGCTTTATTGACGTATTATCATCATATAAAACATAACTCTTTTCCGTTTACATTAAATCGTGCCAGTCACGGATAAACCGTGAGCACCCAAACTTCATTTACTTTATAACTCAATGCAGAAAATCTTTCTTCACCATCAGTTCTAGACAAATGTCTAACAATCAATTAATTTCAGCAAAGTTAAAGTGGTAACCAATTAAAAGAGACCTATGGGGTAAGTGTTTTTCCCCATAATTCTCTTAAAGGGTCACGGGAGGATATATACTAGCATCCTCCCGTGATCCAAAGCTCAGTATATCACGAGCTACGGCTCGCGGTATACTGAGACCGCCGCAGCCAGGATGAATCCCGACAATGCTGTTGAGATCCACCCAGCTGCGTGAGTGACAGCTGGCTATGCCTATCTAGAGGCAGAGCAAGCTGTACCCGCCCCCTCCATTCTTCCACTCTGCACTGGTGGATCGGAGCGGGGAGGGGGAATCCTTGTGGGGAGCAGTGACTGCCAGTCACTGCTTTCTGCAGGGAGATGATCGAGAAGTGAGCGAGCGACGTTATGAGCTCGATCACTTCCCGATCTATTGTCACATGTGGTTCAGCTTGCTTGGGTTTTTTTGCTTTTCTCGGGTTCAAATCCGTGGGCATAGCGTTCTGTTTAGGCTTTTTTTTGTCATGTGTCTATGTGTTTTTTTCAACCTGACTAACTATGTAACTATGCTGGTCGACTCTCAAGAGGCCAACAAGCCCACTTCCTCCCACTTATAACACTTTGCTTGTCTCCGCCTTTGTAAGCTATCCCCCAATAATCCACATCCTCACTGCATGATTCCAGCAGTCAAGGCTCCCTCTTCTTACAGGTCACAGGATCTGCAATTATTTGTCATCCCCTTTTGTGTCGAAATATGGTGGGAACCCGCCTACTAACACCGCCCTGGTAAACCAAGCTTATGATGAAAAATGCATATGAAGAGGTTACTTTCAGGTGTCAGAACATTCAATGGATTAGGCAACTGAAGTAAATCTGAGTTTTTACTGTTCTGCTTGACCTCATGCCTCTCTGGTGCCATTGACATGAATGACACCGACACACGCCCTCCAGTACCAGAATGCTGCCCGGCTTGATCTATGTGATTCAGTGTGTTCCAGGCTTGAAACGCACTGGAACGCACTGGATTTAGGTGTGACTGGGCCCTTAACCTGAGTGCCGGCAAGTCCCAAGCTTTATGTGAAATATTTAATTTATTTTGTCAAAACAAGGAGGAGGAGCACACAAAACTTAAGGGTGAGGGAACAGAAACCATGATAGGAAGAGCTAGCTTTTGGAATCACATGAAAGATATAACAGAGCATTAGCTAAAGTAGTCAGATTCCACCTATAACTGAAGTATTATTCTAGGGTTTAGCCCCCTTACCACTCCCAAAGAACCCTTTACTTTGTGCCTCCACAGATGAACATGTTTACCCCCAACAGTGATAAATGTTGCTAGGCATACATACCTATATATGCCACTCTGTCAGTCACCATGTACTTGTTGTGATTCACTCTACCAAAGGGGATATGTTTCTGCTCCTCGGATACAGGAACCACAAAAATTTTCTACAAAACAAAAGGATGGAGAATTCAAAGAGTGCCATAAAAAGATTCTTTACAGCTAAATCAACACCTAGCAAAACATCAAAATGCTTTGCATCATCTCAAAATTATTCCAACTTCATAGCATAGCATTTCAACTTTGCATAGCATATACATTATATATATATATTTGCTTTATAAAACAGGATCTTCCTTTATGATAAGTAAAATCGGAGTTTTGTTGTTTTCGCCATCAAAGAAACCTAGAAACATTTGCAGAAAAAAATAAAGGGGAAAAGGAGCGGAGATTTCAGTGCCTCTCTTGTGAATTTTTAATATTAATTTCTCCACAAAGCCTATAGCTACAGAGGAGAATAAAGGCTTGTTTTAATGAGATATTACTACTACTTAGGAATATAAAATACTTTAGTGTGCCTAGTCTGGGCACAGGTTCTCTTTATCCTTTTACTGCCAAAGACATAAGGTATGCGTCAGAACAGAACTGCTCGCAGCTGGCCAGTTCACTGATTCACCTTAAATCCTCTGCATTCCCTTAAACTATGAGCTGAAGTGACCATGAACTTCGGCCTGACAAATTCTGCTGCGGGAGGTGCGTTACAGTGCCATTCATTTCCATGGCACCCCAAATGCTCCTCCCACCCACAATATGATCGCCCACACTGGAACGCACGGTACCACAATCCCGTGCAATCCAGTGCAGCGCGATTGCAAAAAATTGTGCATGCAGTTTTTTTCCCCAAGTAAAGTTTATGTTTGTAACACTGAATTTGTGTATTTATTTTAAATTAAGGATGGTATTTAATTTTTTTATCTGATCAAAAAAATAAAAATCGGCCAACTAATCGATTATGAAATAGAAAGCATACACTATGGTCTATCCTGTAACTTGGATCAGAAGACGGTCAGTGAAGCTAGCGGTATCCGATAATCAAGCACTGCCAATCACCTGCCTTGAGAAAGGAGGACACTCCTCTGAATCATTTACACTTGTACAGGGAAGTCTCCACAGTTGTCTTCCCGATTGCAGGGGTCAGGCGTTGCTTTGGACACTTTGCCTGACGAAGGGGTCCTGTGAGGCTCCAAACGTTGCATCCATATGTCATGCTAACGGAATGTGAAGAGGATAGTCCAAAGCAGAATGGTATGCGGACAACATATCTTCTAAGCGTTTCTAGGCGACGCCTTTCAGAGAAGTGTCCTCCTTTCTCAAGCCAGGCGCTTAGTTATCGGATACCGCTACTCCCCTAGACCGTCTTCTGATCCTAGTTACAGGATAGACCATAGTGCATGCTCGACCTCCCTGGAGCCCTGTACGTGAGGTCCTACTGGAGAAGACTGTAAACACCAACTCCACCAAAGTCTCCCAGTAAGGTGACTGGCACTTTTTCTCCAATAGTATGTACGTGCATTACTTTTGAATTAATTAAAATTATGATTATGATATCACACTTGTGCCCAGTTGTGTGTTCTTTTGCCATGTACTTATATTAGAAGGCTCCCCTAGATTCTGCTGTAATCGCAGCCATACATAAAAGAAGTGAAGAGTGGGGCCGGGCAGTGAAAGGGTTAAATTAAACCTGTGCCCAACAGCAGTCCTGTACAGAGGATAGAATCCTTTTACCTAGAATGTCTTAATTACCCCAAAACTGTTCTGCATAAAATCACATTACATACTTTCTCCTAGCAAAAAACAAAGCCTATCCAGGTGCTTGCTGCGTTATCAGCAGCACCCCCCCTTGATATCAAGTTATCACTCCCTCCTCCCGGCCCACAGCGACATACCACTTCTACGTTGTAATGAGGCTTGCTACTGTTCAGAGCTGCCATCGACTTCAAGAAGGGGAACATGGGTGGTTTCGAATTTGCCCAACAGCTTATCAACAGTCGCACAGTTACATATCTTTCATAAACCGCTTTCCTTAGATGATCATCAATTTCGGGCCAGTACCTGAAATAAGAAGAAAAATCATGCATCCACGTAGAGAAACAAAAGGCAAAAACTACAAACTGGAAATGTAAATCATTGCCTATGCACAAAGTGTGGAGGCCCAAACTTTGCAATGTGACACAGTAGTTCCAACTAGTATAATCATTCTGTGAACTGCAACCAAAAAAACCCCAAAAAACACTGCCACCAAAAACCATTCAGGTTGCCTTAGAAAAAAGTACAATTACATTTTCATTTTTCTTAGTTTTTACACATTCACAAAATCTTTATTTTAGAAATAAACATCCAATATAGGGAGCATTTACATCACGTAATCTGAAAAGCGTGTTGGGACTCCCTAAAGAAAAACAAAACAGCACCGCATGCTTGCCTGTTGGCAACCTGTGTATAACTGACCAAGCAACATGGTCCCGCTTCTAGTAGAGGCACATTCCCTCTCTGACTATGCAGTCTGGGTAATCTTATCCCTTCCCCTATATAGATATACTGTATTTTGCGCTCCATAGCACGCACCTTACCATAAAACCATGGCGGGGGGGGGGGGGGGGGTGGTCGTGGGGGTGGGGGTGGGGGGGGCGGTGGAGGGGAGAGAGGTTTTTTTTGGGGGGGGGTTTGGACAGGATCGCAGCTGCTCCTTTCATACAAGTGATCTAATCAGATCACTTGTATGAAAAAGAGCGGCGGCTCCACACTATACATTTAGATCTGCTTGTCAGGAGCAGGGCTGAATGTACAAAAAAACTACTCGCCCAGCGCCCGAAACTGCATGTCCCAGGCGTTGGGTGATAGGGATTCCACACCCCCTGGGTACACTGTGAGCCCCGCCGCCTCAGCTCTCACACATTCGCCTTTTGGGGGGAAAAAAGGGCGTCTTATGGAGCGAAAAATAGGGTATTTCATAACAAGGGCAGGCTTGCAAATCTGTGAAAAGCTGCTTCTCTGCTAGGAACTTGCCACTTGCAAATGGTAAATAGGAAAAAATCATATGGAATATATTTCGTATTTTAGAAATACCTTTTTAAAACATTTATAGTAACAATCATTTAAAAAAAAATATGTAAAAAACACACATTTCATAGAATTTCAAATCATTCTTGCAGCCAAATTAAAACACTTTGAGAGTCCTTTTGAACAGCACTGCATCCTCTTCCAGTAATTTTGTGCAATAGTCTATTGTCAGTACTACACTTCATGTAATACTTCCGGAAGTCTAAAATGGATGAGACTAAATTTCTCTCTGCAATACCTGCACCAAATAATTTGCACAGAGTGGTCCCATCATGTGTATACATGGAAATCCTCAAATGTGTTTGGGAACTGCTGGTGTGCAGAAATGCAAGCTCAGGATTATGGGTTCCCAGAAGGTCAGTAGACAGGTGATTTTACACAACAGGATTGCTGGTACCCGGGCAATACCGGGATATCAGATTTAGCTGGTTTATACCTTTTAGTAGTTTAAGCTGTGTAGCAATACAAATACCTCGATGTACAGTACTGTACTTTTATGTAGTGTAAACAGTGTAGCATTCCAAATACCGCTATGTACCTTTATGTGGCATAAACTGTGTAGCATAATAAAACATTATGATGACAATATTACCTCCTGGGACTAGAAAACTCCTCTGTGGGTGTATAATCCATAACAGAGATATAGACAAACTTCTTGGCATCATCTATAACACTTATAATAGCATCAATGTCTTCCGTCCTTCCCTTTGCAGACAGCGGTGGAGGGGAGCTCTGGCAGGTCAAGAAAAAGAGATGAGTGAGGTGATTGTACATTAAACTGACAGTCCTTATATGTGTACCTGTATTTTAGATAAACATAATATGCTTGAAATAACCTGGGTAGGAAAAGCAAGCATTGTCCTTGTTTTCACTCATTATGAAAGCTTTTATGGTATGTGGGAATGTTGACGTAGAAGTAAATGTCTAAGAAACACAGGATGCTGCAAGTGTTCATCTTTATGTGCAGATCTGTTTCCCAACTTCACTTGCTTTAGACTTGCTCCGGTCATGGACTTAAAATACCAAAGCCACATGACCAGCTTATCAGCCAGGTAACATTTTTGGAAGTAAATCTGCAATGACAACCCTGTCCCCGTATTTCCCTTGGCACAGGTTTCCTTAAAACCCTGCCTTACACTAAAGTATGTGCTGCCCATTTATATCTAAACCCACTATACACTAATATAACCATTCCTTTTTTATATGGCGGTCCTGATAAGGATTATGTCTTCAAAAAGTCTGGCATCCCCTACAGTTATATTCTGAGATGTAACCACAACATGTCTTTATACCCTGCTGAGGAAATGAGCAAACAGTATGAAAATTCTAACAATCAACTTCTCTTACTTGGTTCCTTTTGGTCTGTTAAATATAACAAAAGGCTTCCAATGGTATATTTGTTAAATACGTGCCCTGACAGAAATGTTTAAACCGGAATAAAGAACCAATGCAGCCACCACATCTAAGCATTGGTAAACTGCAGTGTATTACTGTTTCTAGAGAATAAAAAGTTTATTGAGTTTACAAAGAAAATAGAAGAGGTACAGAAACATACATAGAACTGTACTGTCCTTTCACAAGTACAATGACCCACCCCCCCCCACAAAAAATTATGCATGAGAGGACATTAGATAGATCAGAAAATTCAGGGCCGCCAAACCGTAGATCAGAACTAGGCAAGACTCTGCCTAGACAAGTCTGCTGGTTACAGCCTAATTTGGGGTTTGGCCACTAGTGGGGTTAGTCAGGAGGGTATGAGGAAGGGACATTGTATCCCTTCATGGGACAGGGGGCTAATGCAGAGGAGCAAAAGGGTGAATAAGAAAGAAAAAGAAGAGATAGGCAAGAAGAAAGAGGGAATGTGGAGAAGAGAGTAAGAGAAAAGTGGAACTCCAGGAATTAACAAAATTAACCCGTGCAGATGGGCTACCCCTGCACTGCAAGGGTTGACTGCTCGTTCTGGTGAAGAGGCTGGATTAAAGAAGATACAGTATACTCACCTTTGGTCCTGTCTGGCTGCTAGACTGGTCCATGCAGCCTCTTCTTCCCTGTCCTCCGGCGCTGTAAGGACCGCTGACATCATCACATCTAATGTAGGTCCATTCACCTGCATTAGATGGACTTAAGAGGAACCCTCAAAATTATTTTCAGATCTGAGGTAACCCCTAGTAAAGCCAATTCATTGGGGGCGGTGGGAAAAATGGCACTTACATTGGTTGTCAAATGCTACCTTTACAGACTGCTAAAAAAAAAAAGAACACGGGCATCATGCATGTGGCTATGCCAAGTGGTGTTGGCCCCAGAAATTTGCAGGCACCATTAAGTGGGAGGTCAATCAGCCACAACTGATTCTTCTAGCCACCTCTGGGGAACCCTAGCTGAAAATGGCTAAGGTACACCACCTTTATGTTACACTTAACTTGCATTGCCATAATAAAAAAAAAAATCTGTTTTTGTTTTTTAATTAACATTTCCGTGTGTATTCTGCTTCCTGGGGGCTACTCCTTTTTCAGATGACCCGCCCATGATCATATCTTCAACCACTTTATTGTGCAAAAAAAAAGGACCTTTTTAATGAACCACATGGATTAAAACTCAAGCAAATAGTAAGATCACTTACAGAGAGATAGACAAGAGACTGCGTATTGTTTACAGTCATTTCCATAGGCGTGTCCTTATTGTAAATAGTGGAAAAGTTGTCTGGCCATGGAGAAGGAATGGTGGCATTGGGATTACCCAGAGTCCAGTAGGCATCAAAGATTTTTTCCAAATCTTGAGCAAGACAGCTGCAGTTAAAAACAGTCGATCCCAATTCCTTCACCTGAAACAGATACAGATCATCAAATTCCATCCTCGACGCAACTCAGATAAGATGATCTCTACAGTTGGCTTTATACATTCTACCGATTGGATCTAAAACTTCCCCCATACATCTTAGCTCTTCTTCAGAGATGGGTTAAAGGAAACCTGTCATGAGATATATCCATGTACTGCCACTGCTGACTTCCCTCTGAAAATTCTGATTATCTGGCTGTCTCTGGCTTCGTTACTTGGAGTCACTCACATAGATCAAGCATGCAGCAAGCACAATCTGCATACTTGTTTCCCATCAGTGACACACAAAGTATTGAAGACAGAGGGTCAGCATGACAGTCAGGTATCAGTAACAGCCTGTGTATTTCTATCAGGGATGGTTTTCTTGAAACGCTTTTCTCTTACAAATGGGGACCATTCCACATTTACTGCTCCCAGCTTATTAAAGGAAACCTGTGCTGAGAGAATAGAAAGACTGTCATTTATTGAAGAAAATAGGTCACCAGCACTCCATAAGTTAAAATGAATGAGTCCTTTTAATGGACAATGATGTCACAGAAATCCAACATGAGCCGACGTTTCGGGGCCACACAGGGTCCCTTCTTCAAGGCAAGAGATGTGACCGTCGTCGTCACATCTCTTGCCTTGAAGAAGGGACCCTGTGTGGCCCCGAAACGTCGGCTCATGTTGGATTTCTGTGACATCATTGTCCATTAAAAGGACTCATTCATTTTAACTTATGGAGTGCTGGTGACCTATTTTCTTCAATCTTGTGTTTTGCACGGTGCCATCCGTGAAGTTACTTCGAGCACCATTTATTTGATTGTTGGCCAGGACTGCTGAAAGGTGTGCGGAGGGCACCTCCATCAATTGCAGACTGTCATTTATGACATCTTCTAAAAATACTAGTGTGGCCCTCATGGCGTTCCAGCATGAGATCAACACGTCTCAGTCACTGACCTAAAGAAGTATGCAGATTTGGAGTTCTGTCTTCAGAATGTTTATTCTGGGTAAGCAACTCAAATTACCGAAGCCAGGGACAATTCAGCAATTAGATTTTTTTTTTTTTAAGGTGGTCCGTAAGAGCAGCCCACATGTTCTTCTCGCTATAGATTCTCTTTCATTTCCAAGGGAAAGCCAAGAGCGCAAGCAGTTCTTTTTTAGTCGCCAGTCCTTAACAAAGTCCTGCCCAATTTCCGGCAGGGCTGGGATTTTACACAGCGTTCGGCTCTCCCATGGTAGTTAATGGATGGTAAAAACACAACTCACCCTCATTACTTAAAATGTATTAAAGTAATTATTTGCCAAAACTCTTTTCTATTATGGCCATGGACCCAAAATGACCAGCTGCAACTATTTTATACTGAAAACCCGATAACATTATTCTAATTATGGTGTGGGCAGAATACCAATTAGTTTTCACTAAAATGTTCACCACAGCTATATACAGAGGACAACATAGAAGGTCCACACAAGTTATCAGTATCCACCCTTGTTTGTGAGGGACGCAGCCAAGTAACAGAATGCACTGGTGTGCAGTAAACTACAATAATCAAGTTAAAGCAAATATCGTAGCTCTATTGCTCTGAGCTACTAAAAGCAGCTTTCGGATTGGCTACTGTGAATTACATGAGTGAGTGAAGTGCTCATTGCACTCTGTAAATAATAGAAGCTTTTAATGAGTCTCTGTCACTCATACATACACTGTCACATAGAAAAGAAAAGGAAAATCTGACTACACTTTAGAGTGCCATATAAAAGACATCAGACTTCATTTACCAATCATGCGCTAGAAATAAAATAAATACCGTATATTTTTTACATTTCCCTTGCATATGACTGAGTATTCAAAGTGAACACAGCTTCACCCCCTTCACTAAACATTCACTTTACTAGGTGAACGGCCTCAACTACTTTATAACATCAATCATACTGCTTCTTACTTGTGTTAATGCTCTCCAGTCCATGTTAGCACTGCCAATATACAAGTGCTTGCCATCCACCACCCAGAATTTTGTGTGCAGCACACCATTAGTCAGATGGGGCAGGTCAACAATCCGAACCTCAGCCCCTAGAATAAGAGGACACATAAAAAAGATACAATTAAAAAGGAAGCAGAGAGTAAACTAACACATATGTAAATCATCACTTTTGGTATACAGCCTCATGCTGCAAAGGAACATTATTATTATTATTATTATACAGGATTTATATAACTTCAGGTCCATTTCAGGGTGACCTCAGTGGTTTTTCTGACCCTGGCCTTATATTATTATTATTATACAGGATTTATATAGCGCCAACAGTTTGCCCAGCGCTTTACAATATAAGGAAGACATTACAATTACAATACCATTCAAGACAAGAAGGTAGGGAGGGCCCTGCCCCTGAGGGCCTACAGTCTAAAAGGGACATTAACCTCCTAATATAAGTGATAATGGACCCTGTAAAAAACTGGTTACAAAAATAAATAAATTAAACCTCAGCTCCCAAAATTCAGCAAAAGTTTCCTATTCTCTACGTAGCGGTGAGTTGTGCACTGAAAAAACTTTTCAGGGAGTCAGGTGTTGGGAATAGAAGAGTCAGAATGTCTGTAAGGTTTTCATTGCCATTGGTGTCCTTGTAGGGAGAAATTTACCTTAAAGAAGAACTCCAGGATTTGTTCAAATTAACCCTTGCAGTGGGGCTATCCTCGCACTACAAGTGTTAAGTGCTCTTTTTGGTCTATAGAAAAAGATAAAGAAGTGAGAAATATACTTACCTGATCCTCGGTCCGACCTGGCTGCTAGACTGGTCCTCGCAGTGTCTTTTCTTCCGGGCTCTGGTGGACCGAGGAAGTGTGACATCATCATGTCTAATAGAGCCCATTACACTTGAGGACACAGAGGGACATACCACAGCCGGAGCGGAGGGGAAAGAGAGGTAAGCAGTCTTTATTTCTGCTCTTAGACCAAAACGAGCACTGAACCCTTGCAATGCAGGGCTAGCCCCACTGCAAGGATACATTTTAATAAATCCTGGAGTTATTCTTAAATGGAGACAGTTGGTACCAATACACAAAGAAATACCACAACTGAAAAGGAACACAAAAACAAAACAAAAAAAACAAAAAAAATCACACACACATACAAAACAGAAGATGAGGGGAAATCTATCAAAGCCATGTGCACTGGCAACAAGCAAAAAGGCAGATTCCCCCGCTTGCCTCATGGAGATTTCCTCTTACTTCTTGTTGTCTCGCTGGCACAGGAAGTAAGGGGGAAGCTCCCCAATGGAGATACAGACAGCAATAAAAATGACACAGATGCTAGCTCTTCCCCATTCTTGCTGGTGTTCCACTATAACTGGTCCCTCATTGCAGGAAAAGTAGCCCATGCCTTTACATCAGGCCAGAGTTCTTCCTTAACACCTGCAATATGTAATGTAACCCGGGAGTAAGAAAGTCATATAAGAAAAGATGGGGTCTTACCGCTGTCCCTTAGAGCGTTAATGTCTGCATTTTCCTTGGAGCCAACTGGATTCACTGCTACCCTCAAATGGATACCTCGCTGCTTCAGGTTCAAGAGCTCTTGCAGGATTCTTTCCCCCTGTTAAACAGACGTGCATTGTTTTTGGCAGTGATAAGTAAACAACTGAATTTCCATGTATAGGGCCCCGAGGACAGTGGCCATTCTAGCAATCCTGTACCAGGCCCACAGTCCCTAAATGACAGATGCAGAATGCAGAGCTCCAGTAAACTTAGATGCTAGATGACAGTCAGACCTGCAGCCACAATCTGTCCATTCAAACCATTGTTCCATGAACGTGCATGTTCATTCATAGCAGGGGAGACAAGCGGCGCACCTCCAATTCCAGAACTCTTTAAGAGGACCATTCCAATGTAGACCATTGTCTGTTAAGCTGGTTACACATGGTCATGGTCAAATATGACAGATTACTCCATCCACACAAACGGCTTGGGTGAATGAACCTCCTGCAGTGTACATTGGATTCTGACAGCGGCACCGGCTGATTGGAGGATTTTCCAGCATGTCTCTTTGGCAAAAGTCGATCAAATGATCTACTTCGGTCAAAGGGATAGGGCCACCCACCGAACAAATTTTGGCCGAATTGGCTGAAATTTGCTCCACGGGTACTCAGCTTTACTCTATGAATGTGTATGATAGTGTGTGTGTGTACATTATCCGTAGAGCTACAAAGCATTTTGCTTTGCTGATCCTCTACTCTCATTGCAAGATAGGGTCTCTCTTTGACAGTCAAAAAAAAGCAGAAGAGGCTGTGCAGTCTCTACTTACATGAAACACCCACAATGTCCTGCTAGTCAGCCATTCAATACAAGAAAGATTTTTAGCGTAATCATGATGATGAAACACGTGGAGTGGGTGGAGATACGCTGACATCCCCATGCAATTCTGGAACTTCCTGTGGGACCCTTGCAGGGTTGAATTAGTGATGTGCGTGGTATCAGAGTGCTGTTTAGGCACCTTAGTCTGGGTTTATTTTATACTTGCTTGTTTGATTAATACAGCTTTATGCCAGGAGAGATTTGTATTTCTTCTACACTAACGCCCTACTGAGAGCTATATATTGAAGAGAATGTGAGGAGGCGAACTAGAAAAAATGGTACATGCATGAATCTATAACCGGCCTTTATAGCAGGGCGCACATTTGGAAGGCTTACAACAATACAAAACACAAAAATTCCCCAGCCTCAACCTGCCAGCCAGCCTGCAACCAAACAAGTAGCCCTATCAACAGTATGCGTTAAAATCAGATTTTTTAGTTACATAGTATTTGAGGTTGAATAAAGACATTAGTCCATCAAGTCCAACCTATTAGGATCTCATTCTAGGAGTACCCGTACCCCTGTATATTACGGTCCCTTAAGAAATCGTCCAAAAGTTTCTTAAACAATTCCACATTATTTGCTGAAATCACCGCCTGTGGCAGTGAGTTCCAGACCCTAACTGATCTTACTGTGAAGAACCCCCTTCGCCCCTTGTATTAATGAAGTTGATGTATTAATGAAGTTGATAAATTACATGCTCACACTTGGAGACTCGGATACATAGAGTTAGGACCACACTTTGCAGAGGTGCCTTGGCGCGGCGGTGTGGCTTCTACATATTTTTGGTCAAATGTTTGTGCAACTAAAACCTCTGATTTTAACGCATACTGTTGACAGGGCTACTTGTTTGGCTGCAGGCTGGCTGGCAGGTTGAGGCTGGGGAATTTTTGTGTTTTGTAATGTGGGGAGGCGGCCACTGAAGGAATGTGTTCCAAGACTGACCCATTTACATTTGGAATCTATTTTAAGCCATTAAATTTTAGTAAATACACACTATTTTCACCATTATAATGTGTGGTCCACCTGATTTGGGGAGTTTACCTAATCTGGAAAGAGGGCTCATCATGTGAATACAGTAGTGGAGCACTGATTCTGAAGCATTCTTTCAAGACTTTTTGAGCACATTGGGACGGGGAATTTATAAAAACTGGAGCAGGCAGAATCTGGAGCAGCTGCCCACAGCAACCAATCAGCTTTTCTATTTCATTACCAAACCTTAACTGAACAACCTGAGGTGAGAAGCTGATTGGTTGCCATGGGCAACTGCTCCAGATTCTGCCTGCTCCAGTTTTTATAAGTTCACCCCATTGTGTTTGCATGTTTTAGGATTTAAACTGGGTCATTTGGTAATGCTGACCTGTACCCCTACCATAACATCAAGGTCGGTCCACTTTAACAGCAGATCTTTTCACCTGATCAGCTGAGGGATGATGTGTCCTGGTGTCATTATTGGTCAGCGTCCAGTAAAAAGATGCAATGTCCACACTACTCTTGGCCTCGCTTAGAAGGTTCAACCATGTCTCAAATACTGAGGGGTTGGAGGTGGAATTTTCAGGATACACCAGCCCTTCTGGTATGCTCTCGACAAGAACCATACTAAGGAAGTATAAAGAGAATAAAACACGCATTATCTACATGAAGTCTGCAGGAAATGGTCTTCCCTTCTCCATCCAGCAGAGTGTTAGCTGATTTGTACAAACATGTCCATGTTGTGAACTGCATAGCATTCCATTGCTTCATACAACCTCATTTACATATTAAAAATGGTAATTCCAGCACTTTGCATTGTTAGGAAGACAAAGTAGTAAAACTTGTAACTCCAGTTTCATGTGTTTTTCAATCTTGTCAAAAACAGCAGGCCTACAGAGCTCCACTGCACATAGCAGAGAAAAGCAAGGGTCACCAGCACACCAAAATACTCAACAAGAGCCTTTTATTTGTCACAAGGAAAATGAGATGTGTCCACACGCATGCTACTTCATCACAGCAATGGTGATCTTCATGCTGCATGATAAAGGAGCACACCTAAGGCTCTGACACACTGCATTTTGCTTATTAACAACTAAAGGCTTTTATTGAGCCTTTTGATGTGCTGGTGATTTGATTCTATCTAGCTTGATCTACAATTTTGCCATCCATTTCTATGTTATTACAGCACCCGCCACCTTCAAGTTTTTACGCTGCACCACGTCTCTTGTATATGGTCCAGTACACAAAACCGCGCAGCACTGTACTGTAATTTCACAACATATCTTTTACCACACCTAGTTCCTGGTAAAAAAAAGTAGTCCATCACTTACTTGCAGACGTCATTACACTTCTGCTCCTGGTTAGTCGTGGTCTCGGTCTCCATTGTGGAGCTTGTACAGAGCAGTGGAAGGAGAAGAAGCTGAGCAGCCATCAAACAGAACAGAATTGTGACCATGAAGGTGATGACAATTGCACAGCGGTAATACTGCAAGAGAAGGAAAAATGACTGATGTTATCATCATGATCATCAGCATCAATATCATTATCATTCTATTTAACATAAGGTGGACCAGGGCATAAAAATCCCAGAAGAAAGGAAACTAAAATTTCTACAGCTAACTGCAGGAAGTGCTCTGCTATTTTTCTGGAGGAATTTCAGACAAAAAGTACATTTGTACATTGAAATTGTGCCTAAGGGCAATGCTTAGGCACAATTTACAATTCTATTTTTATTTCCCTATAACAGAGCAAAACTTCACTTTGAGTTCAGCTCCACTATAATTAGGTAGGACTAACTAGCTTCATAAAATCTACTACTGTTCCCAGGGCTGGATTCCCCACAAGGCCAACCAAGGCCCGGCCTCGGGGCAGCAGGGAGTAGAGGGGCAGCAGGGGTGTAGAATTCTTATCTCCCGATGCCTGGGACATGCAGTTCCAGGCGCCAGGTGGGTAGTTGTTTTCTACATTTAGCCCTGCCTTGGGAAAGCAGGGCTAAATGTACAGCAGGGAAGCCACCGCTTGTTTTGTACAAGTGATCTCGGCGATGTCGCCAAGATATCTTCTATGCATCTTCTATGCGTTGGTGGTTAGGGTGGCACATTGAGGAACCTGGTCTTAGGGCAGCAGAGAGAGTAAATCCGGCCCTGACTGTTCCTCCATCCTAAATAGACAAGAAAGAAAATGAATACTACATTATATCCCGCCTTCTGTGCCACTGAACAACACTCCTGTAGTGACATGCAGGTCTGTGGAAGGAACCTGGAGATGGAAACGCCCAAAATTGTTGGTTTTGCTGAAGGCTTCAGCAAATGATTTGTTGTTTGGCTATGTGGGAAGCATATAATGTGAATATTTACTCCGTTTTTTTTAACAAGGAACTCTTTTTCTTTTCAAATTAATTTTCGACAGAATCACCTTTAATCTCCTGTATTCCCATGCACAGCTGAACGGAGATTGGTTAAGAAGGGGACACAGGCCCTACTTCTGTATTTAAGTCAACTTGGTGCACTGGTGATGGTGCACTATTACTACTACTACTACAAAAAAAGAGGCTCAATGTGAATTAGTTCAAACTTTGTTTTCCCAATAGACAAGCTGCAGACTAGATACAGACAATATTTGGCAAATGATAAGGTAACTGTAGATGGGTTTTGTATTTTTGTCTGGTTGTATAGACTTACCCTGCGGGCATTATCCTGCAGTTGGGCCATTTGTAAAGCCACAGAGTTTTGGTCCTCCGGAGAGGAGATCTACAAAAATCAATACATAATCAGAATGATTTAATTCAGAGACCGTCTGATAAAAGATTCTTCTGTCACAGTCAGTTTAGAATTCCAGTATTCATTTAGTTCATACAAGCTTATGCAAAGCAGAGCAAACCGTTGGAAGAAGCAGAAACTTGTGCTTTATGCCCAGTCACTTTAGTGCATCCATGCTCTCATCAGCCAGGTTCTTGTGAGTGCAACGATTACTTTTAAGCCACCTAATAAAGTCTTTAAATGCTACACCGGGTTGGTTGCCTTTCTCTCTTGATCAGGTTTGGAAAAAACATTCACCCATATTACCAGTTCTTTCAGTTTTTAGACAACATCACTCCTGGGTTTCAGCCTAGAAGCCAAAATTCTGCTTGCAAATCACTCTTGGCCTCCCTCTTCCTTGGGTTCCCCACATCTTGCCTACTTACCTAGTATACACAATATACAGCTTTTACTACGCAGAGGGACCAAAACAGCATGATAACCAGCCAACTTAGACTTTGTACCTATCCACTTCAAAATACGTCATAGACATTAGACGGTGGTCAGATGTGCAGGCAGAATCCAACCAACCTGAGCTATGCCCCCCCAATTCTGTTTATTCAATGCAGGGGCGCAGGTTTACTTAAAGTAAAGTTTTTAGAACAGGCTGTATCGTTTTTTAAGACTTGGCTTACCCCATAGTTCTTACCCCATAGTTCTCTTTTAACTGTTCATTTTTGACTAGGGGATGGAATAAAGAAGAAATACTCACCTGATCCTCGATCCCACCTGGCTGCTAGACCATTCCTTGCAGCCTCCTCTCCCCAGGCTCCAGCAATCTAAGGTCCCATGAGTCATCACACCCAATACAGTGTATTAGACGTGAGGATGCTGAGGGGCATAACATAGCTGGAGTGGAGGG
>NW_017307078.1:79928-104049 GCF_000935625.1 Nanorana parkeri | reverse complement strand
ACAGTATTTCTTCTCTCTTCCATCCCCCAGGCAAAAACGGGCAGTTAATCCTTAATCCACTGCAGGGGTTAACTTCTAAAATTCCCGGAGATCTATTTTAAATAATTTCGGTCTTCTTTACACTTATAAACATATTCCTCTTTCAGAGTTCCTCTTATTGCATCTCAAGCGTTTCCTGTAGGTATTTTAGTATCCTAGCATTCAGTTGCCATCATCAAGGAAGGCCACATGCACTGGCGGAACTAATAGGGTCGCAGCGGTCGCACTTGCAACCGGGACCAGGTGTTCCGCCAGTTCGGGGAGGGCCCAGAGAGAAGGGTAGCCGCTCGCAGCTACTCATGCTGCCCGCGGCGCCGCCGCCCTCTTCACCAAAGCCGGCCACAGTGTCTTTTGAGGCAGCGGTGAATAGAAGATGTAGCGCTGCGGGGGTGTGGCCTGTCAGGGGGTGTGGCCTGTCAGGTGGTGACGCCTGTCAGGGAACACCAATTCCCAGCAGGCAACTGAGGAGGGAGCAGCCCCGGCGGGATACACGCCATGCTGTAGGATATCCTGGCACTGGCAGCGTGGTCAGCGAAGACGGGGGGAGTGGCAGTCTTGAGCTGGACCCTGGAGGCACAGAGTTCGGGAGCACAGCTCACAGCACAGAGTGAGGAGATTCTGGAGGAGAGCTGCAGCAGGTCCAGGTAGGTACTGATTGTTCATTGTTGTATATGTGCAGAGTAGTGTCATTGTCTTGCACTGTCATTTTTTTTCCCAACAAAAAATAAAATAATTTTATTATTTTTGATTTGGGAAAAAAATTACAGTGCAAGACAATGACACTACTCTGCACATTGCCTGCTGGGAATTGGAGTTCCCTGACAGGCCACACCCCCGCAGCGCTACATCTTCTATTCTTGACCGCTGCCGCAAAAGACACTGCGGGCGGCAGCGGTGAAGACCTCGGCAGCGGCGCCGCGGGCAGCATGGGTAGCTGCGAGCGGTTAAAAAGAGATTGAGGACACAGAGCCGTCAATCTCTTTTTCTGTATCCCCTGTTATCAATGAACAGGAGTCTATACTGAGTGTTCCTGTTCAATCATAACATGAGACATTGAGTATGATTACAATAACCACTCTCCCCTCTGACACAAAAAAAAACCCCTTTCAAACTGGTTTGAAAAAAAAAGGGGGTTATAATCGTGTTTTTTTGGTGGGGGAGGGGGGCCTTTAATGGTTTCTTGCACCGGGGCCCTGAGGTTTCTAGTTACGCCTCTGGCCACATGTGTGATGTGAACAGGCCTTAATGTAATATATACCCAGTTTAAATGACTTTGTTCCAACAATATTCTTCATTGCTGCATGTTTCTCTGTGGTCTCCTCCCTAGTGATCAGACAAGCTGCATCAGTTCAAGAATTCAGGTCCAGCCACCAAATCTCAGCTACTGCTGTGTCCCAGGGACAGGTACACTTCAGTGAAAGTATGCATTATAAAATGCTCGCTTTTATGTTTTTGTGATTGTATTAAGTACAGAGATTTGTAGACTAACCACTGGCAGAAGCTTTGCACTTATCTGAGCCCAATTCATCCTCCGCACTTAACATCTGTAGCGATTAGATGTCAGCCACACAGAGAGTTCTTTGTTTCAACGACTTAACTAACTCAGACGTGCAATAAAAAGCGACAATATGTCTCCAAAAATTAATAAAATGTACCAGCAAACAAGAAGAGAAAAACTTACCTCTTCCATCACCCGCCCAGCCGACAGCTATCGAAGGAATATCATCCCCTGAAATCTCTGCAGAAGCTGATGCTTCTGGAGTGTTGATGTCCCGCGTCAGCTAGCTTCTGAAGCATTCATTTCTGCAAAGGCTTCAGGACTGACGTATTACATTTTTTGCTATGGAGCCTGCAAAGCATTGCAACCGCGATCTGTGGAACAGGAATGCATTGCTCAGGCTCCTGCAGACGGTTCCTCCAGCCCATATTCATACTGATGGACAGCATTTTAGTTACAGGGCTGGAGGAACCGACTACATGTGCAGTCTACAGAGGACTATATATGCAGTCACTACACAAGATCTGCGATATAGAAAAGGGGGGAATGTGGGGGCCCGATAGTGACCATGTTTCATGTTACACCTTAAAAGGAGAATTATGAGGTGAGTGATTTTCACTCAGCCTCATTATCTGAGCCGACCTGTGACAATGAGACTGTCACAGGTCGGCTCAAAATCGGGAAGTGAGCGAACACATACCGGCGCTCGCTCACTTCTCGATCATCTCCCTGCAGAGAGCCGTGACAGGGGAGGGACGGGATTCCCCCCCTCCCCTGTCCGATCCTCCAGCGCCGACTGGCGGAACAGACGGGGGAAGGGGCGGGTACAGCTGGCTCTGCCTCTAGATAGGCAGAGCCAGCTGTCACTCACGCAGCTGGGTGGATCCAGACATAATTGTCGGGATCCATTCCGGCTGCGGCGTCTGACAGGGGAGGGGCTGGATTCCCCCCTCCGATCCGCCAGTGCTGACTGGTGGAACAGATGGGGCGGGTACAGCTGGCTCTGCCTCTAGATAGGCAGAGCCAGCTGTCAGGCACGCAGTTGGACGGATCCAGACATAATTGTCGGGATCCGCTTCAGCTGCGGCGTCTCAGTATACCGCGAGCTACAGGGACAATCAGGAACAGTCCAAGCCGGTTTTCCCTGCACATTTTTCAGCAAGGCAGCAATCAAACTCAGATCTGTTCCTGACAAACAGGGTGCCCCCTAAGGCCCTGTTGACACCAACGGGGTATAGTTTTTGCTCATTTGTTAAAGCAGGTTAAGCGTGCTTTTTGTTCCCCACGTTTGTTACATTTTTGCAAGTGTGAAAACGTGCATTTTGACTGGCAGCTCAAGAAATATTGCGATCAATGGATGAAAGCGCGTACAAACATAAATGAATATGTGCAACATGCTTCCGACGTGTATTTCCTGGTGTTTCCATTGAAGTCTATGGGGGGGGGGGGGGGGGAAGAACTTTCTGTGGGGGGGGGGGGGGGGGAGAGAGAGAGGAGCTGAAAACTGCCAAAAAAAGCTCATGTTCTTTTTTTTCTGCGTTTGGCGGTTTGCTGCTGGTGTTTTGCTGAGCGGTGTGGGAGGAGAGACGCCGGCCGCTCACAGTGGTCTCCCCCCGCAGCGCACTGCCACCTGTCACAGTTTCTTTCCTCCCTGCTGGGACACAGAGCAGTGCCCAGCGCGGAGGAGAGAATAGAACGGATGCACCGCTGTATTGGCCAGAAAATTGCACTTTTGGCATTATGCCAAATGTGCCATTTTCGGCCGATATGTTTCGACGGCTAATATATTGGTGCATCCCTCATTAAAAGCATTGGTGCAATGCAAGCCATCCATCCTAAATGAAACCCTAACGAACCTTGGGACTGACTTTGCATGCACTATTTGCCAGCCACACCACCAGTTAGGTCACCAAGGTGGGCTGGTGTGCCATTCATACCTACTTTCACCTAACAGAGAAATACGTTTGAAGGATACATACATATACTGAAATGAGATCAAACATAATCTGACAAATACTTACTGGTTTGTACTCAATTTTGGGCTTCATTTTGAGTCCAGATGACCGCACTCACCAATTCACTGTCCTGAAAGAACAAAAAGTAATATCTTGTCACATTTATTATTTAAAATGTGAATACTTTATCCGGTTCAAATCATTCATATCTGGATTCATTTACATTAACACAATCTGAGTACTGTAATACATTTGTGAGCAAAGCTTTCCATTACAGGAATATAGACAAAACTGTACATACATGTAAAAGTATTCAGCAGTCAATACGGTCACATACAATATATGAACAGAGTGCTGCACTGGTCGTAGCAGCAACATCCAAAGGCGGCCACAAACCGCCTGCCCTATACACATCATGTGATACAGATTCGTGTGTTGTCACACTGGAAAGCCACATAGTTGTGAAAAGTCCACAAAGCAGTTCCTGTCCACCCATCTTGTGACTGGATGACAGTGACCTTGACTCGCTGTGTTCACTTCACTATAAAGACTAGCTGTGCATGAAGGAATATTGATGGCTAATCTTCACATGGAATAATAAATCACACTGTTATTTGGCATTTAAAGACATTTTTAAATTAACCTAAAACAGTCAACTAACATCACAGAGTCAGAGCGGGCACTGGGGTACCTAATTTTAGCTACCTCCTATTCTCTGTGCATGAAGAGTCTCCCCATTATGGATGTATACTATGTGCCCATTCACACGCCGTAAGGATGTGCACGCCCGTGCAGAGACCTGCTCCTGGGCGGGACAGGTCCTGCGTGTAATTGCGTGCAGCCACCTATATCCCCCTTTTAGAGGGCCCGTCTGCATGCTGACCTGAACCTGCACATCCATGCAGGCCTGCGTGCCTGCACTTGGACGCACACTTTCTGTATCCGCATGCAGCCACGTCCTTCCATAGGAAGGTACAGGCTGCTGAACGCAATTTCACGCAGCACCTGTCCCTCCCGAGAGCACGTCTCTGCATGGGTGTGCATACCGTGTGGATGTGCACCCACGTGTGAATGAGCTCTAAAACTTAACACTTAGGCCTCATGAATGTAGGAATAAAAATACATGAGTACAGGTGCGCTTGGAGCTCATTTCTGTACCCACCTGGGAGCATGCAATGTTTTGGTATGGTAGAATGCACACCTAGACGTTTAGCAGCATCTAAGTTCGGGGGCACAGGCTCAGAGTTGCAGCATTCTGTCACTCAGAGTAGCAGCATTCTGTCACTCGGGGCACAGGCTCAGAGTTGCAGCATTCTGTCACTCAGAGTAGCAGCATTCTGTCACTCGGGGCACAGGCTCAGAGTTGCTCCCCCTCCCTCCCAAGGGACAAGTTCTCCATCCACGCACCCAGTGGCACCCCTCCTAAAGCGTCACATGCCCCCCCCCTAGCTTTGGCCCTGTGTCTAGATACACTCAGTCAAACTGTGTTTACGGTGTTGTGGGGCCGAGGAGCCAGGTTTTATGCAGCATGTAAATGGATCTAAACCCAGGGAGAAATGACCAGGAAAGCATAAGGCCCCATTCAAACCTAGGCCTTTTGTAGCTGGAAGCTCTAAGCTACAAAACACTTAACACAAGGAATCCCATTGTTTTCTATGGGCCCTGTTCACACCTGAGCATTTTGTCGCTTGTAGCAAAACGCCTGTAGGTTGAAAAAGTACATGAGCTTATTTCAGGCAGGTTTGAGGGTTTCTGTGCCCAAAGACTTTAAGGCATTTCCATTGAAACACAACCACAAGTGTTTGAGCTGTTATGGTGCCCAGTGCATGGACACCATAACAGCCCGCCGGCTCGAAGGTTTAGGCGAGTATAACTTTTTTTTTTTATCCTAGGCAAAAATAAGCATTTAACCCTTGCAGTGCAGGGGTAGCCCCACTGAAAGGGTTAATAACATTTCTGAATGACTGTACGAGATTCTAACCGTTTATATACCCAGCTTAAGGAGAGGTTTACTTTAAGATGTGATCCTGGAAGAAGTGTGCAGTCTGCAGTAATGGTGTCACACAAGTCATGCGGCATCCTGGAATGAGGAAATAACTGCACTAGCCATCTAATCCTCAACTGAGTCATCACTGCAGTCAGCAAATATCAGACCTGTTGTTTTCCCAATTACAACACTTATGTGGGTAAAGGTTCTTTCCTTGTTTCTCGAGTCATGGCGCATAGCAATGCACTGAAAGAACTAATGACAATGTGCTAGTGCAGTGACCCACAGCAACCAATTAAAATGCTTCATTCACAAATATGACAACAGTAAAGTC
Organism: Nanorana parkeri; assembly: GCF_000935625.1. Lineage (NCBI taxonomy): Eukaryota > Metazoa > Chordata > Amphibia > Anura > Dicroglossidae > Nanorana > Nanorana parkeri. Next base: position 98,236 of record NW_017307078.1, on the reverse strand, counting down.
AGATGTATTGAGTGTGTCACACCAATGGTAGTCCAAGATAAATCAATTTATTTACTTCCTATCAAAGTAAAATAGTAAATGCATTTCAGGGGCTCCAACACTTATTTATTCCAGGTATTTATATAGTGCCAACAATTTATGCAGCGCACATTCACATCAGTCCCTACCTTCAAGGAGCTTACAATCCAAGCTCACATGCATACGAGGGCCAATTTTAGACAGGAGCCAATTTACCTCCCAGCAGGTCTATGGAGTGTAGGAAGAAACCAGAGTACCCAGAGGAAACCCACGCAAGCACAGGGAGAACATGCAAACACCACAGAAGAGGGAATTATAGTTTTCAATGGAGTACAAGTGCAGTGATGTTACCGCAATTATAGTCCATTGATACTTGAAGTTCATACCTGTGGATACAAAGGCTGGGAGAACAGTCTGCAGGAGCCTGAGCATTGTACACAAGATTCACTGATCGTGGGTGCCGGGCTCCAGGGCAGTACGAGTGGTGTGGGGCTGACCTTTGCTGTGCCTGTCTCTACGGGTGCCAGGAAGGAGGAGGAGCAGATGTGGGACCAGACAGGCACTGTCAAAGACAGCTACCTGAGGTCTCCAGCAAGCCCAGGAACTCAGGCAGCCGAATTTCTTAAAACATTTAAAAGGGCCGGTATCGGTACAAGTACTCATGAAAATTCCCTGTATCAGCCCCGATACCAATACTAGTATTGGTATCAGGACATTCCTAATGTTAATGTGTGCGTTTTAGCATGCGTTGCCACAACAAGTGTGAATGGGCCGTAAGACGGGCTCTAATCCTTCCACGCTCTGTCCAAAACTTCAAAAAAGTTATGCCTATCCATAAAGTTTCAAAACCTTACAATGACGGAAGTGTAAAGCTGTCCATACACTGATAGGATACACAATATATGCGACTTTAATGTCATCAATATAAAGTAACTCTGTTTTGAACTAGAGCATTGAGCAGCATGTAAAGCCGGCCATGCTCCGATTCCAGACGAGTCTTGCTGACTAGGCCGACATTTGAGCAGTGTGTGACCCTGCTGGCACCTGCCTGTTCCGCAAAAATCATTCTTGCTATCAACTGTTGCCTAAGGAGCCGGGTCGAAATTCTTTCGGCCAGCAGTGACTTCAACCAGCTGTCAAAAGGCGGGTGCTGGCTGTCAGAAAACAATAGCGTACAAGAGATTCCCCCATCCAGGCTGGTTAGTGTGGCTGGTGCAGTTGACTTTTTTCTCTTCCAGTACGCTGAACTGAATAAGAGAAAACGCTGAGTGTATGGCCATAGTTACTATTGACTTATCTTATCTCTTTTAAAGGACGAGCATAAAAATAACTCTATGGGACGGTAAACAGTTTCTAAGTATACACTTGTTGGCCAACTTTTTCACTACCTTTACATAATCATAAAATCAAATTGCTGTAGCTCATATAGATTACAGCAAACAAGGCGAGCAGATCTGAAAGACTTGTATATAGAACCTAGTGACAGAAATTAGATTAATACAGAAAGAAGTATACCCTTCTTTCTGTATTATTCTAATTTCTGTCACAAGGTCCCATATACAAGTCCTTACTTCAGATCTGCTCCCCTATGGCCATATGCTCAGCGTTTGCTCTTATTCAGTTTAGCGTACTGGAAGAGAAAAAAGTCAACTGCATCAAGGGCTCATTCACACTATCTCCATTTAGCTGTGCCGATCTGCATAGACCAAGGAAAGGCAACCTTGGAACTCCAGCTGTAATGAAACTACAAGTCCCATGAGATGTTACAAGAAAGACTGACAGCCACAGGCATTCCTCCCAGAGGCATTATGGGATTTGTAGTTTCATCACAGCTGGGGTGCCGAGGTTGCCTATCCCTGACATAGATCAACACAGGCTCAATACAAGGGCACATAGAAAACAATTGTTCTCTATGTGCCGTGTTCATACCACAACACTGTGCAGAGGTGGATGATGGAGCATTGTGTAAAAATGCAGACATGGTGTATTTTTTATGCAGTGTTACGCAACGCTCTGCATGTCACCTATTGGAATAGTCTGACGGCACAATGGAAAGAAGACTGGTGCAGATCGCGGGCATACGTTTATCATGCTAATCCTTTTTAAACGTGAACCTGAACTTTGTCCAAGTCATGCATCTGCTGCACTGCAAGCATAGGAGAGAGGCATTTATTGTACCCTGCGGCAGTTTCTCCTCTCCGGCAGAAGTTTCTCCTCTACAAGACAACACTCAGGAATGGCAATCACTCACTAATCCTGTATCATGGGACTACTGGATATGTGTTCCCCAAATACCCCTAAGTACCCGGTGTTTCTCAGAGCTTCAGCAACAAATCAATGTGCTAGGAGGAGAGTCTATACAGATTATGGAGCTTCTTATAAGGGGAACCTGTTACTTTGACAAGTATGGGCAAACCACAGGTCCGCTTTATTTTAAAGACTCATGCACGCGGGCATAATAAAATAGTGAATTCTACGCAGGAACCTGCCGACAGAAAGATCTTGTGTACAAAAATGGTCCGTAAATTGCTTCTGTTTGCACAAGCTTATATACGTAAATGTTCACAACATTAAGATTCTTCTTCCACTCCTTTAGCTCAGTTCTCAATCCTAGATATATAGTTATTTGTATTACACTGTGTGGAGGTGAACACAGTGGTTTTTACTAGACATGAGCGATTCGTTTCGTTCCGAATCGAAATTCGGACGAATTTTCGTAAATTCGGACATTCGGATGTATCCGAATTCCGAATTACAGACATAACGAATGCAAACGAATCCGAATTTCCATTTCCGAAATTCGGTAGCGTTCACACGAACGTTCGTTTCGTTTTCTGTTCTTATTCGTTTCTTATTCGTTTCTTATTCGTTTCGTTCGTTGGAGCAAAGTGACATTAGAGAAGGAGAAAAATATTTTTTCCCCCTCAAATGTCACTTTTGCTGCAAAAGAATAAGAAACGAATAAGAAACGAATAAGAAACGAATAAGAACAGAAAACGAAACGAACGTTCGTGCGAACGCTACCGAATTTCATCCGAATCCGAATTCCGAATCCGAATTGACTTTCACACCCGAATCCCGAAAAACGAAATAACACAAATCCGAATTTAAAACGAAACGAAACAAATTTTTTGGCAGTGCACATGTCTAGTTTTTACATGTGTGTGAGTGAATCCTAGAGGTTTTGTTATGGAGTTCACACACAAGCTTGGATTCCACACTTAGAACTTGGCTATATGAGACAGTAGCAATGTGCTCCGATCAGCCATAACATTATGACCACTGAGAGGTGAAGAGAATAACATTGATTATCTGGTTACAAGGGCACTTGTAGTAGGTGGGATACATTAGGCAGCAAATTAATATTTTGCCCCTAAGGTTGATGTGTTAGAAGCAGAACAAATAAAAAGAATCGTCAAGTGTTAGGATTTTAGCGACTTTGACAAGGGACAAATTGTGATGTCTAGACTACTGGAACGGAGCAACTCCAAAACTGCAGTTCTTGTGGGATGTTCCCGGTCTGCAGTGGTCAGGATCTACTAAAAGTGCTTCAAGGAGGGAAAACCCTGGTGACAGGGTCATGGGTGGCCAAGGCTCACTGATGTACGTGGTAAGTCAGGCTGGCCTGTGTAGTCTGATCCAATAGAAGGGCTACTGTAGCTTAAATTACTGATTGTTAATGCTGGTTCTGATAGAAAGGTTTCTGAACACAAAAGTGCATTGCACTCTGTTATATATGGGACTGTGTAGCCGCAGATCGGTCAGGGTGCCCATGCTGACACGTGTCCATCACCAAAAGTGCCTACAGTGGGCACATGAGCATCAGAGCTGGACCACAGAGCAATAGAAGAAGGTGATCTGGTCTGATGAATCACATTTTCTTTCACATCATGTGGATGGTCGGGTGTGGGTGTGTGTCACTTTCCTGGGGAAGAGATGGCACCAGGATGCACTATAGGTAGAAGGCAAGTCGGTAGAGGCAGTGTGATGCTTTGGGCAATGTATAGAATACAGGAGGAAAGAGTAACAATGTATAGCATATAGGAGGAAAGAGTAACATTGTATAGAATACAGGAGGAAAGAGTAACATTGTATAGAATACAGGAGGAAAGAGTAACATTGAATAGAATACAGGAGGAAAGAGTAACATTGAATAGAATACAGGAGGAGAAAGAGTAACAATGTATAGAATACAGGAGGAAAGAGTAACATTGTATAGAATACAGGAGGAAAGAGTAACAATGTATAGAATACAGGAGGAAAGATTAACATTGTATAGAATACAGGAGGAAAGAGTAACAGTGTATAGAATACAGGAGGAAAGAGTAACAATGTATAGAATACAGGAGGAAAGAGTAACAATGTATAGAATACAGGAGGAAAGAGTAACATTGTATAGAATACAGGAGGAAAGAGTAACAATGTATAGAATACAGGAGGAAAGATTAACATGTATAGAATACAGGAGGAAAGAGTAGCAATGTATAGCATACAGGAGAAAAGAGTAACAATGTATAGCATACAGGAGGAAAGAGTAACAATGTATAGAATACAGGAGGAAAGAGTAGCAATGTATAGCATACAGGAGGAAAGAGTAGCAATGTATAGCATACAGGACAAGACAGCAACAATATATATAATACAAGATCACACAGTAATATACGTATATAAGATCACACAGTAACAATATGTATAGGATATATCCTCATGCAGTTATAAAGTATCATTGTGTGTCCGGATCTATACATACCGCACACAGGGAAGAGATCCTCATACAGACATCAGTACAACAACAGCAGCAGGCCGGGTATACATACAGAGGGGCGGGGCGTACAGGTCTTGTTTCAAAGGGCGGGGCTACGCCGGCTAGATACACAGCTGGGCGTGCCCATGTAAACTCGTGCCAGCGATAGCACGTGACACAACAAGTGCGGCGACTGAGTGTGTTCTGTACATGATGATCAGCTGATCGGAGGGCCGCACTGCTCATGTGCTGGAATGAGTGACATCAGAGGGGGAGGAGTTAGAATGTATCGGGGTTGTAATAATCTTCGAGCTGTCTTCCAGGTTCAATAGCAACCGCGGCGCAACAGAGGCGCAAAAGAGGCGTTCATACAGCGCAGGAAGCAGCAATGTGGGCGGGGCTGAGGAGGAAGGCGATAGACCGGACATTGGTTAATTTTATCATTGTTTATGGTCACCATGCACGTCACAATCAGTGTTAACCATGCACGTTACAATCAGTGTTAGAGTGACCAAAACTATGCAATTGGAGGACCTACCGAAACATTCCAATCAGACAGGCCCATATACTACATAGTTGTTGATCTAAAGGAGGTTGTATGATCAGATTGTAACCTGTGGTGTCACGCGGGGGTTGTGTGACACCACATTGGAGGGGTGACACCAAAATGACTGGCAGTCATTTTGGTGTCACCCCTTTTAAAAAGTCAGTGTCAGGAGAGAGGAGGGGACCCGGCAGCATACCTCATCCCGCCGGGTGAATGTCCCCTAGTCTCTCTTGGTGATGGACGCCGGCAGGCGTCAATGAGACGACCGCACGCGAGCGATTACCTCTCGGTGGGGTGTCACCCGGTCTCCGATCTGGGTGACACCCGACCTCGGGACGCCCCTGATGTGTGGTGAGCTTTATGGTTCTGCTCAGTGCATATGGGAAGACAATAGAACATTTGGTAAGGTTGTGCTCACATTAGCATCCCATGCTGTGCGTTGTGCCTCTGCTGGGCATTGACATGAGTGGGGACCCGGCCTAAGTCTAGGGCTACAATCACAGTTTGCTGGAAATGGAAGGGCCGCCAACGTACTCTGATGCTGAATTCCTGCCATCCAGGCTAAAAGTCAGACATACACCATGTTTAGCAAATCTCTACCATGCGTTGTGGTTTGCTACAACAAATGGGCTTTGCCACAGGGTGCCATTTAAAATGAATGGTTCATTGATGCATGTAACATGCATTGTCGCAATGTGAAAGCGTAGATGAGCCATTCTTTTTGCTTCTGAGTTGTGCGTGCCTCTTGTTATTGGAATTTTCCAAACCCGCTCAAATCTTCCACCGCTACCCCTTCCTCCAAGCCCAATCAGTTGCGGAGAGGCGCAGTCACCACCCTTTTGTGACGTATAGCAGTTCAGCAGGGAACGTGCCTCTCCGCCACTGATTGGGTCGGGAGGAGGGGGTGGTGGTCAGAGTTTTGAGCGGGCTTGGGCAAACCGGGTTCACATGAAGCCCGGCCTCATCACTTCTTGCTGCCCATCATCTTATTCGAAGCAGCTTGAAGTTTGTAAATGAGGATGTTGGCAACTAGTAGCCCCAGCATGGACAAGGACTGGAGCAAGGGTCTGCAGGGACCAGAGCATTGCACCTGCGATCAATGCGGTACTGGCTCCAATACAAAAAAAATAAACGCATTTAGCTATTGTGTTGTTGTTTTTTTTCTTCTATTTTTCAACTATTAAAGTGTGTGGCTTGTCGGCTATTTACTGTTATCTGGGGCTCTCCTAGATCTCTACTCACTTACTGTCACACTGAAGTGTTTTACCAGACAGGGAGGGAGTGTAAAACTGCAGCAGGGTCACAGACAGAAATACAAAGCTGACAGGGGTTTTAGCCTTCCCCTATTTCACAAAAAAATTAGTGTAGCAAAAGAAAACTAGGCAGGGCTGACACCCAAAAATGCTGTCTGCACTCAACCCACAACAGGACTTGCTGCGTGTATTCTTGGCAGATAAAAGAGTATTTTTGTGTACTTGCAGGGTGATGGATGGGACAAAACATGGGGAAATGTGACTGTGTAGAGGTGTAGTGCATGTGGATTTGTTTTTTGCCCTGACATTTCGTGCCAGCATAATGCCCCAAATCTGCCCCAAATTCAGTTCTGTATACATAGGTGTTGGCAGATAAAAGGTGGAGTTGCTCTGTGAGACTCGTGTGGTCAGATGTCGGCTGTTTGCATTTAATATCACATGAGCACAGACTGTTCACTCTAAAGGTGCCCATACACTTTACGATTCTCGCACGAGAATCGCGGGAAATCCCGCGATCGTACGGGAATCGTGCAGTGTATGGAAGGCGTGCGACCGTTTCTACTGTACGGTCGCACGTCTTCCATCGAACAAGCAGGCTGGAAAACCCACCGGGAATCGTACGATTCTCGGCGAGTTAGTGGCCTGCTGGTTCGACAACTGACGAATGGGCCGGTGTGCACCGCGCACACTTCCCGTTTACCGTCCACGCAAGCCCGCCCCTAATTGCAGTCATCACAAGCCCGCCCCTCAGGGGGCGGGCTTGCGATGATCGCAAGTACGATCTGCCTGTCCAAGATGGGCAGATCGTACGTTTTTTAAAGTACTTTACAACCCTCGCAAGACAAAAGTCTTGCGAGGGTTGTAAAGTGTATGGGCACCTTAAAGTCTTGCGAGGGTTGTAATTTAAAAAACGTACGATCTGCCCATCTTGACGGGCGGGCTTCCGATGACCGCAATGCTGAACGGGCAGTGTGCGCGTGCGCACACCGGCCCGTTCTGCAGTGATCTCTCAATCGTGTTAAAAACCAGCTGAAAATCGTAAGATTTTCGGCTGGTTTTCCAACATGCTCGATATACAAAAGTCGTGCGACCGTACATTAGAAACGGTCGCACGACTTCCATACACTGCACGATTCCTGTACGATCGCGGGATTTCCCCCAATTCTCGTACGAGAATTGTGCAGTGTATGGGCACCTTTATGGTGCTCCGTTAGATGTTGTCACACTGAAGTGTTTTACCAAACAGGAAGTGAGTGTAAAAACTGCAACAGGGACACAGAATGAAACAAAAACCTTTTAATTTGTGTCTGTGCTGCGGTTGGAGCGTTTTCCTCACTCCCTGTCTGGTGAAACCTGTCATCAGGACAATAAACTCGGGTATACCCTGTTATATATTTTTTTCTTTCAACCTGCCGAGTGAATGAAAAAAAATGTAATGGATTCCTCCATCCACGTGCCAAATCTCCCGCTGTGAGCTTTGATAGGGGCGTCTGCTGGTGTCAGAATACACCAACAGTGCTTGCATCTGATTGGCTGTTCGGTCAAAGATTTTCCAGCATGTTCCTTCGGCAAAAGTCGATTAACTTCTTTCAAGGGAATAGGGTCAACGACGGAGCGAATTTCGGTCGATTCCTGCTGAATCGGCTGAAATTTGGTGCGATGCGTTAATAGCATGGTTCTGTGAGTTTCACACCATACTGCACAATGCACCCACTGTGTGTTACCAGTGTTGGAGGTGTGTTGCAGTGCGCTTAAAAAAAATAGACACTAGCATACACTACTTTTATTAATCGCAACGCGTTACTGCAATAACGCGCATTGTGGTGCGATCACATTTCATTTGTAAGATACCTCCCACCCGCAATGCAATTAATCACACTGCAATGTGCGGTACCACAATACCGTGTGTTGCGGTGTGATTAAAACAGTAGTGCATACAAAACTTAATCGCAGCGCATGGTTTTGCGGTACTGCACATTGTGGTGCGATCTATCACATTGCGGGTGGTAGTATGGTTGTCACCTGTCCGGGATTCACCTGGACAGTCTTCAATGAAAATAGTCTCAACTGTGATATTTACATATGAATAAGCCATGACTCATTCTCCCAAAAAATGTCTGCTACAGTGTTCGGGTTTCGCTTGAAGAAAAAGTGGCAACCCTAGGAGGGAGGTTCATTTTGAATGCCATTCGAATGATGTTCAATCACACCACAATGCATTGTAACGCAATACATGCATTGCGGTGAGATTTAAAAAAACTACAATATGCACTACTTTAATCACAGTGCACAGTATTGCGGGCGGGAGGTGGGTGTGTTTGGGGTGCCATTAGGGTCGCCACCTGTCCAGGATTCACCTGGACAGTCCGGGTTTTGAACGCTGTGTCCGGGTTTCATGGCAGCAGAAACCCGAACACATGATGTCAGGCAGACAGGGGCAACCAAAATTAAGATAGGGGCTACTGGCCCCCCACTGGAAATAGTCTCAACTGTGATATTTACATATGAATAAGCTGCAACTCATCCTCCCCCAAAAAATTTCCGCGTGTCGCTAGAGTGTTTGGGTTTCGCTGAAAGAAAAGGTGGCAACCCTAGAGGCTGCTGCCCGTCTATAGGAGATGGCAGAGACTGCAGACATGGCACAAGTGTTGTTGTTGGGGACTGCAGACATGGCACAAGTGTTGTTTATGGTTGCCACCTGTCCAGGATTCACCCGGACAGTCCAGGTTTTGAACGCTGTGTCCGGGTTTCATGGCAGCAGAAACTCGGACACAAGATGTCAGGCAGACAGGGGCAACCAAAATTAAGATAGGGGCTACTGGCCCCCCACTGGAAATAGTCTCAAGTGTGATATTTACATATTAATGGGCGGCGCTATTTACATATGAATACGCCGCGACTCATTCTCCCAAAAATATGTCCTCTCGTCGCAAGAGTGTTCGGGTTTCGCTTGAAGAAAAGGTGGCAACCCTAGGTGCCATTCTAATGAATGCCAACGCAACCACCTCCTGTGCTGTTAACGCACGCTAGGTGCATTGTGCGCTACGGTGCGTTAATCGCACGGTTACATCCGACCAGTGCGAATGGGCCCTGAGTGAGGGGAAGTCTTTGTAACGGAGATAGATAGTTGTAAGCCTTCCCCAGAGATTAGTGACATAGTAAATAAACGTTCTGGAGGATCGGCATTTCTGAAAACCTGTAAAAAAAACATTTCAATACAATAAAATTTGCTTGCGTTATTAGAGACATGGAATTTATCAAAACTGGAGCAGACAGAATCTGCAGCAGTTGCCCATGGCAACCAATCAGCTTCTCTCTTCAGTTTGTTCAGTTAAAATTTAGCAATGACAGAGCGAAGCTGATTGGTTGCCATGGACAGCTGCTCCAGAATTATTATTATAATACAAGATTGATATAGCGCCAACAGCTTGTGTGCTCTTTGCAATATAAGGAGGACATTACAGTTACAATACAAATCAAAACAAAATGATTAGAAGGGCCTTGCACAGGAAAGCTTACCATCTAAAGGGGGGATGGGGGGAATCTGCCTGCTGCAGTTTTGATAAATTCCCCTCACAGTTTTTTGGGGAGTGGAGTTCAGTAAAAGTACATTGGAGGTGTTGTCAACAGCAGTCAATTAAGTTCTCCAAGCTGACCTGTCCTAATTTTCTTGAAGCCTACATGTAACGATGACGCTATGGCTTCAGGCCTTTCTGAATCAGTGACATGAAGCGAATAGAGGGATAAGGAATTCTCAATGTAATTTGGCGGCATGCTTTTTCTGGGTTTATGAAATATTAAAGTCACACAGACAAGCAACTGGAATGTTCAGAAGGGAGCCCAGGAATGAAAGGCCACATTTTTCTGCCATGACAGGTGAATTGTGGGCGTCATTCAACTCAGAAGACTGAGGACACCTAGTGGCAGAAATGACTTACTACACAGTACAGCAATGTAGAGGAGGGAAGTAACGCAAACAGAGCTGCTGGGCGACTATTTCATTAGAATTTTTGCCTGTTGTACATGTTGCTCTCCCAATGAGCGTTTACAGCAGGGGTAGAAAAACTCCATACCTCCAGCTGTGGTGCAACTACAAATCCCATGAAACATTAAATGACTGACAGCCACCAGAGACAAATGCATGATGGAATTTGTAGGTTCACCACAGCTGTAGGCCCAGAGTTTGCCTGGCCCTGGTTTTCAGGTTAAAATGTATGTGACTTATGCCTGATGATTAATGTCACAGGACAGAGGTGGAGAGTAAGGCCTCATTCACACTGCCGCGCATATACGCGTTTATTGTACCATATGCAGCATATGCACATAAATGGCTCCATACACATAGCTGCGCATGGAGCCGTATATTTGCGTAGCGTAAAAATGCGCAAAAACATAATAGAACCGAGATGCGTACAGGCAGCGCATTTCACACGCGTATGCGCATGTACGCGTGTTTTCGCGCGTGCACGTACAGTTCATTAAAATTTCTATTACAAATTATGCATTCTGGGATTGCATATAGTGCACGCATATACGCACGTACATACGCGCATGTACGCATATATACAATTCTGCTCTTGCGTTGTGTGTGAATGAGGCCTATAGGGGAAGAGGGCAATAGGTTCCACCAGCACAGGTTTTCTAATCTATATTAACAGCAAGTTTACCTGCAAGTACCCATAGACATAAGATCCTCCTATACAGCTGAAAGGGGCCACATTGGACAACTATTACGAGGGAGAATCAAAAAGTAAAGGCAAAATACATTTAACGGCTTTAATAGAACTAACTGTGAGCACTTGAACATATCACTTTTCCACATAGTCCCCATGCATGAAGCTGCACTTGTTGTAGAAGAGGTAATCATATGTCCACTTATGTCCGACTGCCCATAGACATAACACAGGTCCGGTTAGCTTAGTTTTTTCATCCATCGCAAGATGGAAGAAGAAACTGAACAGACAACGATGTCAGAAGAATAACATTGGTTCCATACTGCTCCGATCAGCAAGAATCCCCTGCTGATCAGAATGGACGGCGGCCATGTCAAAGGGGTCTAAGTGTGGCCCACTATACAATGAAAACATTAAAAGATTTACCATTACTGGCCAAAATTGTGCCACATAGAGGTTAACTAGAAAGTGGAAACAAGGGCTTCAGAATGTCAGGGTAAATGTTCTCCCACATACAGTTTTTCTGCTATACCAAAAATCTCCACAGATTATTAAATACCACCAAAAGTAAACTTTATCTCTATAAAATGAATTTAGGTAAAGTGATGCATGACAGAGGAATTGTCAGTCAAACTATCCCAACACTGAAACATGGCCTGGTAATGAAGAGGTGGTACTGAACTGGTTTAAGTGGACCTTCACCCATAGAATGCACATTCTCCCACATCCCTCTTCTTCCTTCTTCTTCCTTCTTCTGAAATAGGCTATGCATGCATTGAATGTCAGCCCCGTTTTGATGAAGCACCCTTCTCTCCAGCATCCCTCAATCAGCTGGTCGGAAAGTTCTCAATCAGCTGCAAGCTCGTTTCGGGTATTTTGACAGTGGCTGTCTAGAAACAGCGGGGGATTCACCAATCACTGCTCATAATCCTTGATGGAGGAATCTCTTCTATTTGTTTGTTCTTCCTGCATGTTGAATAAAAAAAAATAGAACTGTGTGTACCCAACTTTACACATTTGCAGACTTTATTTATTAGTAAATAAGTTTTTTTTTGTCCTGTGTAGAGCCCCCGCTACTTCCAGAATCTCCTCAATTCGAGGATGACAATAACCCACTTGCTGCCTCCTGGGATGTCCACATCTCACATCCCAGGACATAGAGGGATGGAGTATCGTGCTATTTCAACGCTGCACAGGGACACTGAGGTCTCTGGAACATGGCAGAGCTTGTGGCGTGTTGCGCGGGAACACGCTGCAGGTCTCTTTTGGGTTTTTGGGCATGTCCGCTCACGTGTGAGATTCCCTCACATGTGCAGACACACTGCAAGCCCTGCCAGGTCACATAGACCACAGAGACCTGTGGCAGGTCTGTGCAAGTGTGGGAAGGTAACCAAGAAAAGCACGTTCAGCATAGTCGCACAGAAGTCGGCCATCGCTTAGGGAATTATAGACAGAAGACAATGCTGGACTCCATTGGCTAATATTTTTTTTATTATCAGTTATCATAAAAATATGATATACATTATTTTTAAATAATATATAAATTATTATAAAATAATATATAAAATTATTATAAAATAATATATAAATTATGATAAAAAATATAAAATATGACAAGAATGATGAATTATATTTTAATTAGGTAGGGCTGCGGGAATAATAGGTGGAATACAACTGGTCACTATAGCGTAGACAGCACAATTCTCAACAAGAATGTCTCACAAAAAGTAGCACGTTATGGAATCGAGCACAACAAAAAATGGCGGCCACGTACTCTAGGAATTCCCTACGCCTTAAGTGACGTCATTACGCAGGCGGCGTCTCGACGTGTTGCGAACACTACAAACCCCAATACCAGCAGCGATCAGAAGGCGGGCCTTATGCTTCCAACCACCAATGAGCGGGCTGGATGTGATGGGCGAGGCTGTTGGTTGGCGGAGGGTGGATGAGGTTAGCGGGCGGTTGAGAACACAGGAAGAGGATTCCTGTCCGTGTAGAGTGGAGGCGGCGGTGGTTGTGAGGAGTCTATAGGGGTAACATTGTGCTCCGTTAATGTTGGTGTCACCATTCCGTATCTGTCTTGTGATTTCCTCATCTTCTCGGGTGTGATTATTCTGGTATCCGTGCGCTTTATGTTTATGTCTTGTGTCCTGTTGGTTGCCTATAGAGTGACCACAAATTTCAGCATGGATATAAACAATGGGGGGGAGGTTACAATCCTGTCCAGCAATACTAATCTGTCGAGCTGGGGGAGCACAAATTGTAATATAGATCAACTTTTGTATATTAGGGCTCATTCACATTGCTGTACAATACGCTGCGTTCAGATCTGCACGGCGTACACATTTATCTGGATGCATCAGCCTTGCATGGGGCCCATTCACACACGTTTGTTTTGGTCCGCAGTGATTAACTAGCAAACCGCTAAAAATTTGCGTCTGCGGTCTGATTTTGACCGTAATTTGCACAGTATATATGTACGGGCTCCTGCACACGGATGTCATAAATTATTGATATCTACATGGGACTTAACTGTCAGAAAGATCCTGCGTGAAATGTAATGGTCTGTAAAGTGCTTTTCGGGGGACCCATAAATGTCCGCAAAGTGGTCACATCTGTAAAAATCCTTCTTCCATTCGGTTAGCTTGGTTTTTGTTATTGGCGCAGATGCATTTTTACGCATGCAGAATTTTCTATGTCAATTTTACGCACTGCGGGATTACTGAACACGACGCAGCTTTGTGTATTCAATTAAGTAAACAACTATGCTGTAAGGATCTAAACGTGGAATGTTTTGTGCCCCAGTGCATGAGCCCTGAATCTGTGTGTAAACGTTTACATGTGTACCACACAAATGGTTGTCATCGCCTAGTGAAGTGGAAAATGTAAACATAAACCATGTGTCGGCAGCAGCACAGGTGCAGAACCTCAGCCTTTCATCATGGATGACTGAAGGCCGATGTCATTCTGCATCATCCTGTGCAGCCGCCTTCACATTGTTGATGTTTACATCTCCCCCTGGTTTGGATCATACACTAGTCCATGGCACAGAATGACCTCCGCCTTACGTTCTTCATGATGGAAGGCCGATGTCATTCTGCATCATCCTGTGCAGCCGCCTTTACATTGTTGATGTTTACATCTCCCCCCCGGTTTGGATCATACACTAGTCCATGGCACAGAATGACCTCCGCCTTACATTCTTCATGATGGAAGGCCGATGTCATTCTGCATCATCCTGTGCAGCCGCCTTTACATTGTTGATGTTTACATCTCCCCCCCGGTTTGGATCATACACTAGTCCATGGCACAGAATGACCTCCGCCTTACGTTCTTCATGATGGAAGGCGGAGGTCATTCTGCATCATCCTGTGCAGCCGCCTTCACATTGTTGATGTTTACATCTCCCCCCGGTTTGGATCATACACTAGTCCATGGCACAGAATGACCTCCGCCTTGCGTTCTTCATGACTTAAGGCCGAGGTCATGTACCTGTGGCGCCGCTGCTAACTAGAGAATAATTTCTTCAAGGCCAGGGGGCTGCATGCATGTACACATCTCAGCTCGTACGCATGTAACCGCTTGTATACGTCTCTATGAGTTGAGATGCACAACGAGCCAGTTCTTATACAGGATCCTGCTGGCTCGCAGGCTGAAAGGAAAAACATCTGCAAATGTTAAAGGAAAATTATGGGGTGAGTGAAATACATTCATCCCCATAATCGGAGCATGTGACACTGAAGCTGTCACACGTCAGCTCTATATATCGGGAACTGAGCGATCACATACTGCTGATTGCTCAGTTCATGATCATCTCCCTGCAGAGTGTGGTGACTGTCCCTGCAGGGATTCTCCCGTCTCTCTGTTCCTCCAACACTGACTGGAGGGAGAGACAGGGGAGGGGTGGGCACAGCTGGCTCTGCCTGAAATGGGCAGAGCCAGCTGTCAAAAAGGTGGCAGGGTGCATCCCATCAATATTGTCAGGATCCATCCTGGCTGCAGCGCATCCCTGCACTGTCAGCATATAGCGGGAAATAGCCTGCTATATGCTAATATGGGTCATAGGAGGACATTGGTATATGTCCTCCCGTGACCCTGAAAAGAACTATGGCAAAAAAAAGGTTGGACCATAGTTCTCTTTTAAGCTGGCCATACATATTAAGAAGAAATTCTTTTAAAGGCGGCTCCCATATTCATTTTATGACAGTTGCAGAGCAGGGACCATGTTGGCACAATACATACTATAATAAGGGAGCTTCCATTTGGAAATCTAAGACCTTTTTTATGCATTTTCTTTATTTTTTAACAAATTGAAAATAATAATTTCATCAATACATGTATATATTTTCTATAACTACTTTTTTGAAGTAAAAAAATATATTGTGTCTTAAATGTGAAAGAGTTAAGTATTCCCGTTAATCCCCTGACTATGTCTCTTGAAACAGGTTTACCTTTTTCTTTGTGTTATTTCATCACTCCAGCATGGGGGGCATATGTAGTTCTCGGTACCCACATACTGGTACACACGGTCCTTCGGACATTTGCATAAACCTAAAACCAGTGTGTGTGTGTGTATATATGTGTGTGTGTGTGTGTGTGTGTGTGTGTGTGTGTGTGTATATTTGTACTTGGGGATCTTTGTACTTCACCAAAAATGTAATCAGTATAAACCAACACTATTTTGAGCTAGAGCATTGAGCAGTGTGTAAAGCCGACCATACACTGCTTGATAGTCCTGCTCAATCAGTCAAACTTTTAACAGTGTCGGCACCCCTCCGTTTCACAAAAGTCGATTTTGGCTTGAAGGAGCTGGACTAAAAATTGTCGCTGAACAGTGCTTGCAGCCAATTGTGTGCAATCGCTGTTTGTGTATTCTGCCAGCAGTGAGCCCCCAGCTATCAGAATAGCCCGGGGGGGTTGTTCATTAATTTTTTTTTTTCTCATTTAACACGTGGAGCTGACAGAGAAAGAAGGTTGAGTGTATGGTCAGCTTAAAGTGACACTAAACTCCTGGAGTCAGACCTTAAAAATACAATACATTCAAGTGCCCTAACTTTTAACAATAATGTATCTTCTTTGTGTATCACTCGGCTGTAGATCCTCAAATCATCTGTGAATTGGTGCTGACACTGTCCTTCCTTCCGGAGGGGGGCTACTTTTGTGCCCCATGGTCCCTGTGTGTATTGTAAAGTAGCAACTACTCCCATGTAGGACTACAATCTCATGTTTACTAACTTGTATAGAGATTGTAGTCCATCTTGGGAGTGAGCTTGGAGCGGTGACTACTTTACAACACACACAGGGACCATGGGGAACAAAAGTAGCCCCCCTCCAGAAGGAAGGACAGTGTCAGCACCAATTCAGAGATGATTTGAGGATCTACAGCCGAGTGATACACAAATAAGATACCTTGTTGTTAATAGTTAAGGTACTTGAATGTATTTTTAAGATTTACCTCCTGAGTTTGGTGTCACTTTAATACCTGTACATTGTAATTACAAATGTCCACAGGAAGAATTGTTCTTTATTCCCATAGTCACAAATCAGATTCTCCTTTTCATATTTGTAGTGCAGGATGGGAGAATGAATAGGAGAATCTATTGTTCTGCAGACATGTCTTATCATGAGGCTCCCATGCTTGTATGTATCAGAGCTTCACCCCAGCCTTGGCCATAAATAGAGGAGCTGGCTATGCATTGGAGTCAGGAGTTATTTTTGGCTCCCAGCTGCTGTCCTGTGTGGCTCTGAGTGGGGTTGGCAGACAGCCTAGCCCACCCTCCTGAACTCTTTTCGTATTGATCATTCTGCATATCTTTTGTGCTCACTGCTGCCTTGTGTCCTCCATCTCTCTCTATGGAACAATTTTTTGTATATGTCTGGATACAAGATGCTCGTTGAAACTTAATATTTCATGTCTGCTTTTCAGATATTCTCAGAGTGGTCACATCATGGCTTCCGTTACTATGGGTAAGACACATTTATCAGTATTTCTGATCTTGTTTTATCAAGTTGCTGCTACAATTTCCAGGAAATCCTGGGGGGAAAATTGAAGTGTACCTGTTGTTAAGTTCAGTTAAACATTGGACTCCCAAGTTCCTTCGGTTGAAGCAAAACGTGCATTGAAGTTCAATGATAACGCATGTTAAAGATGCCCGCAACTTGCATTCAGCACACGGATGTGACTAGAACCTAAATGTTCACTTTGAGTTGGTTTCTCTCTTTTCAGCCACGTCAGAGTGGATCGGCTTCTTCAAGGAGGCCGGCATCCCCGCAGGACCTGCTGTCAACTATGCAGTGACATTTGTGGACAACAGGTGAGAAGTTAACACTATGCTGCCATGTGGATAAACAAAGCAAAGGCGACAATGAGGCAGCTGTTCCATACGCATTGTCTAGTTCACAAAGACAGCAGAGTGCGCTGGTATAGTGCTGGGACGTTAAAAAAAAATTTAAGTTACAAAATGGACTCCCAAATGTAACTCCTCTGTTGATTGCCTGCAGCCAAATCAGACTCTTCTGGTGGATGTGGCCACCGGCATCAGGGGTGAGCTGAATAAGCAGCTGCAGTAATAGTGTCTGGGAGGCTTTAAAACCACCAAGCTTTTACATTTGTGAGTGCCTCTTGTATCTTTTATTTTAAGACTAAAGAAGGTCACTACACTTAGCCAGCGCACTCTGCTGTCTTTAATTGATTGTAATAGAAGAACGCTCCACTCCTTTTCATAGTGCTGCACGGCTTACCTGGTTTGACCTGTTCTTTGGATGGAATTTGTTTAGATACGGTTCGATTTTATACGGGCTAAACTACCAGACTGTTTCTCTCACTTCCCGATCAATAGAGCTGACCTGTGACAGTCTCATTGTCACAGGTCGGCTCTAACTATGAGGATGAGTGAAAATCACCCACCTCATAGTTCTCCTTTTAAGGTACTTGAATGTATTTTTTTAAATTTAACTCCTGTGTTTAGTGTCACTTTAACAAACTTTTGTTTGATGCATTGTTTCTAGAGCTGTCATTACAGCTAGGGGCACAGTACAGATAGTCATACAGTCTTTTTTTTTTGGGGGGGGGG
>NW_017307078.1:64932-79871 GCF_000935625.1 Nanorana parkeri | reverse complement strand
TTTATTCTTTGAATCAACATCCTTGTACTCAAAACAAAAATCTAGTTTTACAGTGGAACATATATAGTATGCCAATGTTTTTTTTGTGGTTGCATTCCTCTTATGTCTAGCATGTAACCCTCAACCCAACACTGTTTTTAGGCAGATGAGGCCCTCAGTAGATTAGTAGACTGGGGATCGAGCCCCTCCCTTCTCTATCCAAAGATTTAAAAAAGCCTTTAAATGAGATGCACTGACATGTGTATGTATAGCAATCTGCACGTTTTTAAAGGGTTCTAATTACAGCATTGGAATCAGCGTCTAGGTGAAAGCAACTCGTCAGGAGGATAGAGTGGAAGCTAGTGGGATGCCAGTAGGAGAAGGAGGGGAACAGGAGTAATGTGATGCCATGATTTAGATAAAGGTAGAATGTGCAAGGCAGTGAAATGCATATTCTTTTTATTCTAGGATCAGCAAGAACATGCTGCTGGATTTGAACAAGGAGATCATGAATGAGTTGGGCATAACAGTGGTGGGAGATGTGATTGCCATTCTAAAACATGCAAAGGTAGTTCACAAACAGGTATGTAGAAAATGACATTGGGCCTTTTCACACCATAGTGTTGCACTAAATGCATGACATCTGTGTGTTTAGCGCACTTTATCACACAGCGAACCTAGTGTGAGGTGCTAAATGTGTTGCATTTCCATTCATTTTAATGGCACCCCAATCTACCTCTCAGTGGCCCTGCATTGCAGTGTATAGTACTGCAATACTTTCCAGTAAACAAACTAATGCATGCACTACTTTTTGCAGTGCTTGGCATTGCAGTACTGCACGCTTCGCTGCAACACACGTCTGCCAGGATGTTTGTTACGGTGCCATTCAAATGAATTGATATACACCTAGCATATGGTACCTCACGCTAGGTGTGATCGTGTGCATTTAGTGCTATGGTATGAATAGGCCCTCAGTCCTGGCTCGTGTGTAGCAGGATTATTAGGTACTGGCTGACCATATAATCATCCACAGCCGTAAGAAAGGTGTAGGATCTTGCATGCACAATGATTTTTAGAACTCTCAGTAGGAACATAGGGATGCTCAACTGCTTGTTTATTTTTAATGAAAAGTAGTGGTCAAACCCTTAGCATTGCCACCTAATCCAGGATAAATGGTTATGGCTGGCTACAAGATGCACTAATCCAGCTCTGTGTTAGCAGTCTGACTATCTCCTCCTTGAGATACCAGTTTGTCTACTTGCTTGTCCATAGCAGGCAGTCACATTGTCGTCATCCTTCTTCTTTTTTTTTTTTTAAGCTATACTTAAGGGCAGAGATGGGTCCCCATGGGCAAAACAGTCTCTTTGTTTTTATGTGACCATTTACTTTCAGGTTCATTTGAATGCATATGGTACTTGATGAAACCATTAAAGCGTCTTGTGCTCAAAACGCACATTAAATTGAAGGAGCTAGCCTGAACTGTACTAATGCCGACTGAATTTATTTTTAATATAGCATTTTTAAATGCCTTTTTTAGTTGGTATAAATTCGATCCAGTTGTTCCTTTTGTACATTGAGTTTGAAAAAAAAAAAGGAGTCTGTGAATTGCAGCTGCTTTGCCGAGTTTAAACTACAACTCCACACATGTACGGTGCTGTTTACTTGCTAAAGGACATCCGGGGTATGATCATATGATCAAGAGGGTGGAGTATTGCTAACACAGGATTTGGCCATAGAAGGTGCTTTGTTATTGCTGCTGAGTCATTAATAATAGAGCTGGGATTTTTTTCTCCTGGGACACGCAGGAGAAGTAACCTGACTGGAGTACCTGCAGAGAAAGAGCTATTACTTTAAACTGGATTCTATGACTTGTGAACTTGTGTTTTCCTCATACAGGTTCACTTTATTGCAGGTCCCACCAGCTACACATACTTAAATGAGGTGAGTGAAAATCACTCATCCTCATAGTTCAAGCTGACGTGTGACAATGAAACTGTCACACATCGGTTCAATAGATCGGGAAGTGAGCGAACACATACCGTCGCTCGCTCACTTCTCGATCATCTCCCTGGAGAGAGCCGTAACTGTCAGTCACCGCTCCCCGTAGAGATTCCCCGCTCCGATCCTCTGGAGGAACGGGCATGGAAGGGGGCGGGTACAGCGGATAAGGTAGAGCCAGTTGTCATTCACGCAGCTGGGTGGATCTTGACAGCATTGTCGGGATTCGTCCTGCCTGCGGCGGCCTCAGTATACCGCGAACTGTAGCTCCGCGATATACTGAGCTTTGGGTCATGGGAGGACGCTAGTATGTCCTCCCGTGACCCTTAAGAGAACTATGGTAAAAAACACTTACCCCATAGTTCTCTTTTAACTTCTCTTACTCCCTCTCCTCTCTTTAGTCATCAGCAGCAGGGAAGATTGGCACTGTGTAAATCTAAGTCACAACTTAGAGCTTTCCTAGGGCTGAGATTTCTTCCTGCCCCCATGTGACAGCACTAGATGCCTGAAAAACCAATTACCAGGCACCAGCATTAGCACTTGGGAGGGGAAAAGTTGCATTCTCCCCATACCCGAAAGAACCGGGTGTATCTCATTACTCCTTGGGAGAGCACATGGAAAGTTAGTGTGCTGCTGGTGGGCCCACTTAAAATGTAATTTGCACAGTGCAGGGTTTCCTTAAATAGGTAATCTGACTGCAGATGTCTGATAGGTTAACATGAAATGGCAAAAAAAAATAACATGAATGGTGGTATATGAGGTGAAACAATAGCTTGCTTTAAAGTAGAACTGAAGCCAAAACTTTTTTTGTAGTGTTGTTAGTAAAGCAGGTTATAACCGCTGCCAGATTTTTGCCGTCTGTGTTCCATTGGGGAGATTTCCCTTCACTTTCTGTCCGATAGCCACAACAGGAAGTGAGACAATGCCTCCAAGGTGAAGCGAACACCTACAGTCATCAGAACTTGTGTCGCCATTGTAAGATTTCCCATCTATTACTGTTCTGAAAACAACCCAAAATGTGGGATTTTCTTTTACCTTCAGTGATCATAGTCGCCAGGACAAATACGAAGGGTGAATCTCCCCAAGGGGAACACAGACAGCAAAATAAACATGACAGTTGTTCTAATCCCTCTCCACTCTATCCAAAATAAACATAAAATTGGCTTTAGTTGCACTTTGCTATTTTTAGTATTCTTTGTGCCTCCTATAGGATATGTGTAAAGCTATGACTGAGCCTCCCAGCCAGAACAGCATGCAGAGTGAACTACGGAGGACCGCTAATAGCCGTAAGTAATCTTAAACCCTGTTATACCTGTGTAGTCTTAAAAATGATATTCCCTTAAAGGGAGAGCTACAGTATACTTTGGAAGGATTTCATCAAATGTCTTTGCACATTGATACTTTTCTCTGTGCTGTAGACATTTCTGGGTTTTTATTTGCCAGGACTCCTTTGATTTCTGAATGGAAGGGTCAGACTTCCACTTTACCCAGCAGATACAATCTCAATGCAGCTTTTCTCATTACAATACTATCTGCATCCCTTTAGAAGGGGTTGGATTTGGAGAGTATCTGTCAAATGCCAGATTTATGACTTGTATCTCAGTGCAGACTTCTGGGAAAAGCACTTATGCACTGAACGCCCATGTAAAGGAGGCACTACAGTTTCCACTGTATTTCTTTTCCGGCTATTATTCGTTTCAGGAATCGGAGTATGCATTCTAGTGGTGTGGAGCTTAGGATACACTTAGTAAAAAGATATGGTGACAGTCAGTTGCAATGTTCAGGCGTAGGTATTCCCAGATGGCCTAATAAGCAGGACTTAAATACAGATAGCAATAGGGGAGCAGCGCTTGCCAGAAGGAAGATGGATGATCTATTCTTGCTTGTAACTGATAGCAGAGTCCAGTGTAAACAACATTGCTGTAGCATGTAACAATCAAGCTACAAAGTTTAAGAAAGTTCCACTTTGACACGGCTATTGCTGATAAATCGGGCAGCTTAGTGAGAATAAAGCTGGGTATACACTGATTGGATTTCAGCTGACATTTGATAAAGTAACCAAAATTCACTCGGTGGGTGTCTCAGTCAGCCAGATACCATCCAGCATCCTTCGATTGAAAAATCAAAGGGTTCAAGTAGAACATTCAAGGAGATGCAAGTACTGTTTTGGTATTTTGATAGCCAGCGGAGGGCGACTGTCAAAATACGATTTGCAGCAGCGGGCTGGTTCCTCCATCCCTGCTGTTTAGCGTTAGGAATTTGTTAGATTTTTTTCATTTAGCCTGAAAGCTGAACAAATCAAGCTTAAATGAAGGAGAAAAGTAGTCCGTATCTGCAGTCATGAAATGACGGACATCCATAATCCTTGCACGGTGTTTGAGCAAACTTTCCTTCAGTAAATCTTATCCTGTGATCTGAGGAAAAATCCGGGTATTGGCTCCAGCAGTAGTGGCACAAGATCACTGCTACCAATACCTGGTTTTTACATCACGTTACAATACACATTTTACTGAAGGGAACGTTTGCTCAAACAACTTGCAAGGATTACGGATGTCCACCATTTCATACTTGCAGGTATGGATATGCTTATATTCTCCTTGCAGTTATTCTCACTTAAAGGAGAACTATGCGGCGAGTGCTTTTCACTCACCTCATAGTTCTAGCCGACCTGTGACACTATCACAGGTCGGCTCAGTGGATCAGGAGGTGAGCGAACACACTCGCCTCTCGATCCTGTCACGGCTCTCTATCGTGACAGGGGAGGGGTTGGATTCCCCCCGCTTCGATCCTCCAGCGCTGACTGGCGGAACGGACGGGGGAGGGGGCGGGTACAGCTGGCTCTGCCTCTAGATAGGCAGAGCCAGCTGTCAGTCACGCAGCTTGGCGGATCCAGACATAATTGCCGGGATCCGCTTCAGCTGCGGCGTCTTAGTATACCGCGAGCTACAGCTCGCGGTATACTGAGCCTAGTGTGACGGGAGGACGCTAGTTTGTGTCCTCCCGTTACCTTAAGGAGAACTATGGGGAAAAGCCTTAACCCCATAGTTCTCCTTTTTTAAGTTGCCTGTTTTATCAACAATTGCTACATCACAGTGGAACTTCTTAGACTTTTTGTAACTTTAATCATGTATGATACAGCAGTGCTGTTTACACTGGACTCTTCTATCAGTTACATTGTCAGTTACACACAATAATAGATCATCCATCTTCCGTCTATCGAGCGTGGTTCTCCCGTTATCTGCATTATTAGTTTATTTTCTAAATATAAAAGTATGACACGTTCTTCAATAATAATTGTATTTTTAAATCTGCAACTAACTAATGCTAATGTACCTGAACTGTAGATATTTTTTAGCAGCACTCCCTGGGGGTTCTACTAGAAAAGCTGCACTAGATTAAGAAACAGAGTTCTTTTACTTAGGGAAGCACTGATACCGGTTTTTCAGTATCGAGTAAGAGTACAATATTTTGCTTTTGATACTTGCCGGTACCGTAACCGGTGCTTTCGCTGGTATGGAGCCGGCTAATGGTAATGGGTAATGACATGCCGCCCGGCTTCCTGATTGCCAGGGAAGACGACTTCTTCATGTTGTTTGGTCAGCTTGATTGTGATTGGCAGGGAAGCCGTTTAGCGAGTAATGACCCGGCTTCCTGATTGGTCGGGAAGCTGGCTCCATGCTGATTGGCTGGAAAGCCGGCTCCATGCTGATTGGCTGTAAAGCTGGCTTGCAAGCCAATCAGCATCGAGCCAGAAGTTCTGGTATTGAAGTACTCGCCCCAAATGCTCGGTATCGACACTAGAATCGGTATCGGTGCATTCCTAATTTTACTCCTTTTTTTTTTTTTAAAGCAGCCACAAGAATGATTGCAAACAGTCTAAGTCGAGACTCTCCTCCGTCCACCCCTGTACGCAGACCCGAAACAAGCACATCCAAGATCTCTGTTACAGTCTCCAATAAAGTGGCTCTGAAGAACGCACAGTCAGGTAATTATTTTTTTAAGGCAGGCAAATCTAAAATATTGCTTTATTATTATTAGATTTGATTGCCTAGGTATGTCAGTTAGCATTTCATATTTTGTCTCGTGACCTCTCTGCCTGCCTTTTTTACGGTCAATAGCTCATGATCTCTGTCTGTCTGTGTAGATGCGCCTTCACCTGCACCTGACGCCGCAGAGATTGAAGTGAAGCGTCGCAGGGTGACGGCCGAGATGGAAGGGAAATATATTGTTAATATGCCAAAGGGGACCACAGCTCGGACAAAGAAGATTCTGGAGGAACAGGCAACAAAAAGTGAGTTGATGGTGCCAGTTCACTGAACTACCTACTGAATGATATGTATCGTTTTAAGAGTTAACTTAAAAGTTGGGAATCAAATAAAAACCGGACTTCAATCAGCCATTGTATTTTATAAACTGGTTCTATGAGTTTTACCTCTGCAACCATTAGAATGCATGCAGATTAAAAGGCATGCATTTCCTGCCACTCCAGAAGATACCCAAGACAAGAAAACCTCATGTCCAGCTTTGAAAACCAGTTTCCCTTTATTTTTGTTATGCTATAGGTTTCACCAGAACGTCAGTCTTTGACAGACTGGGAGCAGAGAGCAAAGCGGACACAACAACAACAGGGGCAAAGGTGAGTAGAAAATGAAATGGAAAGTTCTTTTGGGTGCAGTTATTTTTGATTGCACCAATGTATTCATGGCTTGCATTGCCTTCACAGCCCACTGGAGTCTTTAGCCGCTTGGGTGATGCACTCAATGAAAATCGTTCAGCAGAGAGCGACGAAGATGACAGTGTTCTGCAGTATGCTGGTGTGCTTAAGAGAAGGGGAACTACCATTATTCGAGAAAAGCTTAACCCTGGGGTTACTGTGAAGGCCAAAGCCACAAGCTCTGAGCAGAAGCCTGCCATCAGCACCATTAGGAGATTAGCCACAAAGCCCCCTGCGAGTGCCCCTGCCAAGCTCACCACCCCAAAGATAACCCTGGCTCAAAGGCTTGGCACTGTCCGAGCAAACCCAGACGAAGAAAGGAAAAGAAAAGTGCCCTCGGCTGCACTGGTGAAGCGTTTGGGAAAGGCGCCATCTGAAGCTCAAGACAGCAAAGTCAGCAGTAGCAAGCCACCACCACCACCAAGTTTTAAAATTACCTTCAAGCGGACTGTGGGGAAACCCCGAGTAACAAGTTCTAGTGATAACCGCAGTGCTCAGATGGACAATACTGGCAGTATAAGTGTATTTAAGAGGTTAGGAAGAAAATCGGTATGAAATGAAAACTGTTTTAACGTTTGCCCACCAGGTTATGCAGTAAAGGTGCCTGCAGGTGGTCTTTTGTTGTTTTTGGGGTTTTTTTTCTTACACGCTCAGTGAAAAGCCAGGGTGAAAGCAAAGGAAAGCAAAGGTGATTATCCTGTCGCTGTATTTATTACTTTTAAGTAATAGTAGAAGTTATCTTTTTATAATTAAATATTTTATTAGAACAAGATGTGTAGTTTGGAATTTCTTGGGATTGTGGTTCTCACTGTGGGTAGTTGTCTGCACTTACAAAAGTGAGGGAAGCCAGCCTACTTACTGATCACCTAATTTAAACTCTGCTGATCCTCTGCATCTTGTTAAACTGATCCCGGTGTAATCCCTTCTCATCTCACCCCCCTCCTTGTTTTTTGCATATTCTGACGAGCTGAGCTAAATTGGTCCTTTGCTAAGAACGGGATCCTGAACCTTTCACCTTGACCCTCATCTACAGGTGTGTTAGTGGCTCCATTTCCTCTCCTATCAGTGTGAGGTATTATGTTCACAGCAACTGGTATTCCCTATAGCAGCGGATGAGATGGTGGCATTTATCTAATATATAGAGTCTCTGTCATTATGGCTATTCAGGGCAAAATGAGGGAGTCTCATAAAAGCCCACCTTCACCCCCCCCCCTGCACATCTTCATGCAGACAGAGCTCGTATGGAGTTTCAGTTAATAGTATGGAGCTCTGCCTGTATGAAAATGTGCAGAAGTCTGAGCTTTGCAGCCCTGATCGAGTGATCACAATTGCAATGCTTTCCAAGCTTGAATGCAAATATTAAAGAAATGCATAATATATATATTTTATTATTTATGCATTTCGTTAATTTTTGCAAAAGGTGGACTTATCCTTTTAAACAGCAGCTAGCTGGCGGAAGTAGATTGAAGTATATGTCTGGGCAAAAAAAAGAATCCATGTTTTGTCCCTTTTTTAACAACTTTGGAAGTACAGAAGAATACTTGTTTATCTGCCAAGACTGCACTTAGCGCCTGAGTTCTGTTGTGAGCTAACAGACAGAATTTTTCTGGTCTGAACGGTGTCAGCCCTGCCCAGTTTCCTTTTCCTAAACTACTCAGCCACTCCCGCTCTCGGATCTCTACAACAAAAAGACCAATCATTCGGTTATCACAAGAAAACAACTAGGAGGGCTAAATACTCTCCTTGAGATAACACTGCAGAGTGCACAGGACGGCTCTGACTTTCTGACATGATCAGTAGGTGTTTTTGTTGCACATATTAAACGTATATAAGGAACAGCTTTAAATAGAATATTTAGTGGAGCAAATAAAAAGTTCATTGTTGGGGTAAACATACACTTCAACCATTTCAGGCCTACCACATGTATGTCCCTTATGGACCAGGACAATTTTACAGTTTTGCTATAGGCCTTTTGAGTCAGTAACAACTTTGTCATTGAAGTAATACATATATCGTTTTTTTGCGGACAGAATCCCTTCTAGTCTGGGTCATCACCCAAAAATGTCCTGCCTTTGGTGGTTCTACTGATAGCTATGCTTACACCAGTATAGCTCGGGGTTGTTTGATCATACAAGCCCCCCACTTGGAAGGGGTTTTAATTTCCTCACTATAAAAAAAAAAAGGGGCCTTTACATACAGGGACAAAAAAAGCTGCTTTTAATATATTGAAGAAAATAAACCCTCTCCGAGTTGGTAAATCTTTCTCTTTTGGGGAGGTTTGCCTTACTGCAAAAAATTTAAAAAATGCGTGTGATATTTGCCTTGATCATTTGAGATTGTGGACCAGCCAATGCAATATTTGTACATGGACTGAAAAATACACACAGAATGATGGTGATACCCCCTCCTATGCAGCGGTCTAAGGTCCTGTGAATCGTCACGTCTATACACCACCATGTATAGATGTGATAATTCATGGGACTTTTAAAATATAGACGTGAGGATGCTGAGGAAGATTCCAATGCTGCAGGGTGGGGGAGACAGGCTGGAGGGAGCGCTGTGACAGCTGGCCGGCTCAGAGCTTCTGGTGAGTATCATTTTGTTATTTTAGCATCTAGACCAGGGGTAGCCAAACTAAGGCCCTCCAGCTGTGATGAAACTACAAACGCCATCAGGCATTGGAAGACTCTGACAGTCACAGACAAGGCCTACCAAGGCAGATGCATGATAGTATTTGGAGTTTCACCACAGCTGGAGGGCCACAGTTTGGCTACCCCTGATCTAGACACAAACAAGCACTTAATTCTTGAAGTGGGGCTACCGCTGCACTGCAAGGGTTAATAAAACAGATTCCTGGAGGTCGTCTTTAAAGGAGAACTATGGGGTTAAGGCTTTTCCCCATAGTTCTCCTTAGGGTAACCGGAGGACACAAACCCCAGGCTCGGTATACTGAGACGCTGAAGCGGACCCCGACGATTGTGCCGGGATCCGCCCAGCTGCGTGACTGACAGCTGCCTCTGCCTATCTAGAGGCAGAGCCAGCTGTACCCGCCTCTCCCCCGTCCGTTCCGCCAGTCGGCGCTGGGGGAATCCAGCCTCTCCCCTGTCACGGCAGAGAGCCGTGACAGGATCGAGAGGTGAGCGAACGCCGGTATGTGTTCGCTCACCTCCCGATCTACTGAGCCGACCTGTGAAAAGCACTCACCTCATAGTTCTCCTTTAAAGGCAGGGCAGGCAACAATGTAGACCAGGGGTGAGCAACTCCTGCCTTCTAGCTGCTGTGGAACTACAAGTCCCATGAGGCGCTGCAGGACTGACTGTTAACAGGCATGTTAAGATTTGTAGTTAAATCACAGCTGGGGGGCTGAAGTTGTCCACCCCTTGTGTAGACTGCACTCACTCTTCTATGTAACCCAAAGTCTTGGAATTGACTTGTCTTCAGTTTTTGGGCTACATCTCCGCTTCCAGATGTTGCAGAAAATGTGTTTGGATGGAGGAGCATGATAACGGTTCTATAAGAAATAGGCCACTGGAGCAGGATGCGTGGGATGTAAACAGCTCTCAGTCACATGCTTGTCACACAGGTACATCCTTTAACAAGATCAAAGAGATACTGTGTATACCATATGCCACTCTGCAAATGAGCTTGTAATCTGCTGGATCCGTGGCCAGGGTGCCATGATAGTGTCCCTTGCCTGTTTATATAATATCTTCATTGTGATGGGGCATTAAACTGTACTTGTAGACTTTCTTTTGTTGTAGACATTTACATGAAAATGATTTGCTTAGTTTAAATAGAACATTTTTAAAGCCCAACCATTTTTTTCAGCCTTTTGGATAGTGGGGGACAGTGTGAGATTTCTCGTTACATCCTGAGTGATGAGAGATAGGCTTTTCACTTCTTTTGCTGCTTTGCAGTAGTTTGTCGTTTGGAGTGTTCAATAGCTCAAGCTGAAAATAACGATCACAAGTACATTAGGGGCTTCGCAGGGGAGAGAAGTGAGCGCCAACTGCCAGAGGAGTGGTGGTCAGGTAAGTAAAGGTCCTCTACACCATACCCCAGGACAAAACAAGCAGTTAACCCTTGCAGTGAGATGGGCTTTAAATGGTTTTGTTAGATTTTTAGGTTGAAACTTACAACTAATGTTTACAGTAAAGGTTTTGGAGGGCATTTCCAACTGAGAATCTGGTGATACAAATGCATAAGCAGAAGTGAAAACATATCAAAATGATCAGTATATCCAGAGATAAAAGCAGCAGAAGTTATATGTTTATCTTGACTCTTCCTATACAAGTCAAACCCAACCTTGCATCCCTGTATGTCCTTTAATGTAATTGGTGTCCTTATTGGCCAATATTGATGCTCACTACTGGGGGTGGAGCCAAGCTCAGACTTTACAAGAAAACGTCGAGATTTGCATATTATTTCATCAACATGTTCCCTTGGATCTACTGACCATTGTGAAATGTGGTCTCTACAGAAATTAACCCATCCTTACATAGTGTTTCTCTTTCACAAGAATTCTACTATTAACTCTAGGAAGTAGCAATACAAAAGATGGTCACATTGAGGCTGATTCATTAATCTTCCGCTCAGCATATAGCTGGGCGAAAGACGTTTACCTGCCACTAGGTGTAGTTGAGGAGACTAGAAAATTACTATGCTCCTCAACGCCATCTATCGGCAGTAGTGTCATGCGAACAGCAATAATAAAAAAATCGGCCCCTATGGGACCTTTTGTATTGATAATTAGTAGATACGTGTATAGATACGCTGGGTGGAAGATTTAGAAATCAGCCCTATGGTGTATCGAGCACTACATATACACAACATACATAATATGAGCATACAGTAAAGAAAATAATGGTACAAACACATCGCCAAAGGTAGTATTCGCCAGTCTTAAAAGCCAAGGCATAAGGAATGGAATTGAAGGGCTCAGACATTTTTGGTCTCTCAGACTAAGACCTTACAGTCTCATGATGAATAGAAGTGAGGATGGGGAGTAAAACATATACACTATATTGCCAAAAGTATTGGGCCGTCTGCCTTTACACGCACATAAACTTTAATGACATCCCAGTCTTCGTCCATAGGGTTCAATATTGAGTTGGCCCACTCTTTGCTGCTATAGCAACTTCAACTCTTCTCCAGGCCTCCACAAGGTTTAGGAGTGTGTCTATGGGAATGTTTGACCAATCTTTCAGAAGCGCATTTGTGAGGTCAGGTACTGATGTTGGACGAGAAGGCCAGGCTCCCAGTTTCTGCTCTAATTCATCACAAAGGTGTTCTATCGGGTTGAGGACCTAACCCAGACATGTCCATCGGATTGCCAGACAGAGAAGCGTGATTAGTCAGAGGTATGGGGAAAATTAGTAGAGAGGGAGAAATTCCCACCCGTTGTCTCGCACTCCCACCTTATATAATATTTCATCACACGGTTGGAATTGCCTGGGTTAGTGACAGGTTTGCATGAACTGTGCATGCTATAATATCCTTTCATCATCCGCGGTGTTAGGTGTTATGTCTATGCAGGATGTTACGGATTCTCTCCAGGTGGGGGGGCTGAGTGACTGGCTCAGCATAAAGCTCCAGCAGCCCCTGTCTCCCAGAGGTATGTATAATCTTCCAGATTATCCCTTACTGAATTAACATCTCATCCCACTGGCCTGATCCAGAACAGAAGCCTGCCAACTTTCACACACACACACACACACATTCTGGGTGAAGACATGTCCCCAACACACATATACACATATCAAGCAGACTATCAACCCTTCAAGATGGACCTTGTCTGGAGATCTTCTCTGATCTGCTACTCTGACTTGGTAGCTTCTTTTTCATCATGGTGTGGCGGGCCTTTTAATCAGTTAACCAACAGGATGGCATCAATTTCAGATCTGATCATCATTCTGTGATGGACATAAACGTTGAGAATTGACGGGATCGGTTTGAGGAAGCACATAAAACAGCGGCTTTCCTCTGCCATACAGGTGGGCTGATCATTACTGGATTGGCATCCTCCTGTCCTCTTCTGAGCTGCTCGCCTCCATCCCTACTGGAAGGGCCATCATTGGATTCACTCTGTACCAAGGTCCTTTATCCAGCACAATCCAGACAGAACATGTAAGTGTACAATATTACTGATCTCTGAAACACAACTACATATCACTTCTGACTGCAGATATATTCATTTACTTTACTCTAAATAGTACCAAAGCTTTTTTAGCTGTGCTTTACTGAGTACATAGAGGCGGTTTCTAACCACACTCCAAAGACATGCTGGTAGGTTAACTGGCTACTGTCTTAAGTGACCCTAGCATGTGTGTGCGGATCTAAAAAAAAAAGTGCAGTCTTCTATGGCAGACTCTGGTAACACTCCGTTAAGTGGCTAATGCAGCTGATATGCATTTTGGGCATGGAGGCATAGAATAGTAAGGTTAGAAGTGCACCAAAAATCTCAACCCAGTAACAGAAGTAGGAATAAGATGAGAGCCAATAACATAAAGAGATATTTCTAGCACTCCAAATCTTCCAAACAAATTCTTTATTCATCAAGCCTAAAATCTGCTGACAGCCGCTAATGCGTTTTTGCCTAAGTGGCCTTAGTTCAAGCTATGACTAAGGCCACATAGGCAGAAACGCAACAGTGGCTGTGTGCAGTTTTTATGCTTGATAAATAAAGGATTTGTTTGGAGGATTTTTAATGCTGAAAGTATCTCTTTACATTGTACATTTTACTTTTGGAAGGAAGGTTAATCCGTGCACCGAATAAAGGATGCAAGGCATTTACTAAGGGTGAGCTCTGTTTTTTCTTTGGACTTGAATCCCATTACCATCAGTCCCTGCACCTGAAGAAACTTAGAGCCTTATGTCACTACCACGGTCATGTACACTCTACAACCAATCTGTTGAAAACCAGTTAACTACCAGAATGTTCTGGGCATTGTTGGAGGAAAGAGCATGGTCCTCATATGTCCCTTAGTGGAAAAAATCCATCTGTACTTCTTTCTACCTGAAATGTCCCGCACTTAGATCTGACTATGTAACCACATACACAATTCAACTGCACAAAGTGTTTACTTCACACTGAACATTTCATCTAGCTTTTGGTTGACTGCATCCGTTATTCTTCAGCATGGGCATAGAAAACCCCACTGGGCTCAACAAATTTTGTTTTGTGCTTTTTACCCTTCATAGTGTTTGTGATCAGGGTTGTGTCCAGAAGGTGTCCTGTGCCAAAATATTTTATACTCAAAGGTGACTCCCTTCCACATCTCAGAAAGCAGAGAGTATAAAAGAGGAGTGAACCCTTGTTATTAAAGTGAGAACATACAGACCACATGCAGATAGTGCTCTAAATAGGAATCAGACCCAAATAGGAATCAGACCCAGAAGTTATCTATTCATTCTCTAGTTCAGCGGTAGGCAAACCTCCGCACTCCAGTTGTTATGGAACTATAGGATCCACAATGCATTGCAAGACTGACAACCATGGGGCATGACTCTTGAAGGCAGAGGCATGATTGCATATCTATCTATCTATCTATCTATCTATCTATCTATCTATCTATCTATCTATCTATCTATCTATACATACATACATACAATCATTATAGACATTTTTCTTTTTACCCCATGCCTAAATATTACATTGGGGCACATTTATAAAACATTCACAAAGCTGTTCCTTCTGCGAATATCAGACTATTTTATGGCCACTAGATAGAGCCAAAGAGCATAGAAATGTCCTATGCTCCTCGGCTTCATCTAGGGCAGTGGTTCTCAACCTTTCTAGGGCCGGGACCCCTTAGTAACATTTGCAAAGTTGTGGTGACCCCCAAAGGTAAAATTTAGGGATGACGCGGCTGCTGCAGCGACATCTGGAGGCGTGGCAGGAGAACTGACACTGCTGCGCTAGGAGAGAGCTGAGGAGGACTCTCACCTTGCACAGCGACCCACAGGTTGAGAACCACTGCTATAGGCAAAGACAGGACCGGGCTCTGCAGCTGGAACTAGAAGAATTGGATTTAAAGTGTGTGGCTATATAACGTATGAGATACATACTCCACAGTAATGTCACTGATAGAGCTGGGCTCGGGCGTGTTCG
This sequence comes from Nanorana parkeri, assembly GCF_000935625.1. Classification (NCBI taxonomy): domain Eukaryota; kingdom Metazoa; phylum Chordata; class Amphibia; order Anura; family Dicroglossidae; genus Nanorana; species Nanorana parkeri. Next base: position 65,070 of record NW_017307078.1, on the reverse strand, counting down.
CAGCTCCACGTGCCGAGCCTGCCAGGAAGCTGACAGCGCACAGTGCCAATCACAGGCACTGAGACATTTCCTGATCTCTGCAGCTCCGGACCGGGAAAATGGAATGCATAGCTAGAGGTGTGTTTTACATATTTTTTT
>NW_017307078.1:30656-64877 GCF_000935625.1 Nanorana parkeri | reverse complement strand
AAAAACAGAGCAGAGAAAGGTCCCGACCTTTCCGGGAGAAAGTGTTTCTCTCCCGGCGGCCGAGAGCCACTAGGCGACCCCTGGCAAATCGTCATTCGACCCCCGAGGGGGTCCCGACCCACAGGTTGAGAACCACTGATCTAGGGGCCATAATGGGATGCAAATGGAAAAGTACATTTTGGCAGAACGAGCGACTCTGTGTAACTTTTATAAATACACCCCTATGTGTTCATGTTATAGTATTTAGGACCACAAAATGCAGCTGAAACTATTTAGAAATATGACCGGGGTTCTAACTAGTCCCTGTTCTATCCTTAACTTAAAAAAAAAATGTTCCTATGTTTAATTACTCTGCTATATCACTTTAGAGGATAATTGGGCACTTTTAAGCAAAACTCTAGCCATAAAATATTATTAGTCCATTTAAAGATAAAATAAAGCTTTCCCTCGCAGTGCTTCTTTTCTACTGCAAGAGACACCCAGTTTGATTGTCCGCATCATTCAGTCCACTTCCTCTGCGCCCATGTTGTCTTGGAGCTGCCCTAGCCTGTGACTGGACAGTGAAAGGAGAAGCAGCACAGCAATACGCTTATCTCTCTCCATCACTTTTTTGGTTCCTTCTATCAGCATGTTTCTTGCACTGTCTCTTCCTCTCAGACTCCAGCCCTGCACAGGTACTGCAATGTGCTAATAATAGGTCAAAATCAGGTACTTACACTGCTTGCATTTAAACATATGTTTAATAATTTATTAAAGATTACTGCATTCATTTGTATCTAGTCCAGCTTTAACGTAATCTATAACCCATAAACAACAGCAATATATAATATGACATTTTATTTTTATTATTATTTTTTATTATTATTCTTTATATAAAAGAAGCCAATTGTCACTTATCACCAGAATTCACATTATTTAGGTGTAATAACAGTTTTTAGCCACCCGATGGGACTGTTGTGCTGCACATGTCATATATTTGGTCATGTCATACATTTGGTTGGCATTCATGTTACCTGTGGGATATTTTGCACCACTCTTGATATTTCAGACAGGATGAAGGGAATGTATTGGTTTCAACTTATAGATGACTTAGGACTGCTGCGTGACATTTAACAAATCACAGATTGTATTGGTTGCTCTTCTGTATAGATAAACAAAATAGTTGAAAGAGTTAGACATGTATTCTGGTTTTTACTGCTGCCTTCATTCTGAAGATTCACTCTCACTTTCTGTCCTGCAATACAACCAGGACAGGGTATCACGAAGCTGAAGTAAGATCAGACGAGTACAAGGAATAAAGATAATTGCAAGCACTTTGCGATGTTTGCTCTTAGGCAGAACTGTTATTTTAAAGAAGAACTCCGGGCAGAAGTCTTATTAACCCTTGCTTTGGGGCTACCCCCGCACTGCAAGGGTTAACGGCACTTAAGGGGTTAAAATACCCATGTCGCGCCCCACCTCCCCCCCAAAAAAATGGCTGTCCATTAACTGGACATCACAATGGAACATAGATCCATAAATAGAAGAATTATAGTCTTGGGTCTATACAATGCATTAATAGTTAATTCATGTCACAATTAGTATCGATGTTCTGATTGGATAAGTAAAACAAAGCTGATCATAATGATATCCTTATGTGAAATATACAGTACTATTAACAAGGCAATAGGGAACAAGACCACAACGACTCAATGGTAAGCAGCATAGGAAGGAAGTCAGTAGTAGAAGGCTGACACCCATAGGAAGATGGAGGTGTCAAATATGTGAAGGGGACAAAGGAAGACAAAAGGGAGTGTGAGGAAACGAAATAGAAAAAGTAATCAAAAGAAGGGAAAAAGAAGACCTTAAAAGTGAGTGGGAACAAAACAAGGGTGGTAAAGTAAGATCAACATAACAGTTTTGCATTTTAGCAAAATACATTTAAAAAAAATGATAACGATAATATTTAAAACTGAAACCAGAAGTAAACTTTTTTTATTTATTATTCAACATCGGATTGATACGTGGGCCCCAATACATGACTCCGTATCAAAGCCATCTTAAAGGAGAACTATGGGGTTAGGGCTTTTCCCCATAGTTCTCCTTAGGGTAAAGGGAGGACACAAACTAGCGTCCTCCCGTCACCCTAAGCTCAGTATACCGCGAGCTACAGCTCGCGGTATACTGAGACGCTGAAGCGGATCTCGACAATTATGCCTGGATCCGCCCAGCTGTGTGAGTGACAGCTGGCTCTGCCTATCTAGAGGCAGAGCCAGCTGTACCTGCCCCCTCCCCCGTCCGTTACTCCACTCAGCGCTGGAGGATCGGAGCGGGGAGGGGGGAATCCAGTCCCTCCCCTGTCACGGCAGAGAGCCGTGACAGGATCGAGAAGTGAGTGAACGCCGGTATGTGTTCGCTCACTTCCTGACCTAATGAGCCGACCTGTGACCATTACATTGTCACAGGTCGGCTAGAACTATGAGGTGAGTGAAAAGCACTCACCTCATAGTTCTCCTTTAACCTTTGCATCTTAACATCTCGTGCCATGGGCCATTTGTAACCCCTCTAACAGTTCGGCTGCTGCATCTGCCTATTTAATAAATGATGTTCCAGGAAATTGTTTCTATTTTGTTAAAAATATTAACACATACAAATATATAAACAATATTTAAAAACATTTGAAAAACACATATTGGCAAACAACCTGCCAATATTTTTGATGCACCTGCTATGTATGTAGCTGATATAAATTGAAAGTTCAATTGGACTTATAAGACCAGTTGTGACCCTTGTGCTCTGTGTGGAAGCAGGGGTCTCTCTGAGTCAGAGCTAGAGCTCTCCAGTCAGCAGGGAGCTTTGATTGCAGAGCTATAGGTTTGCCTAAGCAGGGGGTGTATCAAACCTATACAGAGAGACCACTGCTTCTACACAGACAGGAAGGGTCTTTCTCTACAGTATACTGGCAGGGGGCAGGCTCTTCTACCCAGAGTTTTATTGAAGTCTATTGAGGCTTCACTCTGCTCCAAAAGAAGCTCATGTACTTTTTTGAGCTACGGGTGTTTTGCTACAAACAAGAGAGCGCTCAGGTGTGAACTGGGTTGAAGAGGTGTGTTGGGGTGCCACTGACAATGAATAGCACAGCACGGCACCAACATACACTATATTGCTAAAAGTATTGGGACAGCCCTCCAAGTCATTGGATTCAGGTGTTCTGTGAAATTTCCTTGCTATTACTATTCCATGGTCAACTGTTATTGGTATGATAACAAAGTGGAAGCAACTGGGAACAACAGCAACTCAGCCACGAAGTGGTAGGCCATGTAAAATGACAGAGCGGGGTCAGCACATGCTGAAGCGCACAGTGCACAGAAGTCGCCAACTGTCTGCACAGTCAATATCTACAGACCTCCAAACTTCATGTGGCCTTCATATTGGCACAACAACAGTGCGTAGAGAGCTTCATGGAATGGGTTTCCATGGCCGAGCAGCTGCATCCAAGCTTTATATCACCAAGTGCAATGCAAAGCGTGGGATGCCATGGTGTAAAGCACGCCGCCAATGGACGTGAAGACGTGTTCTCTGGAGTGACAAATCACGCTTCATTGTCTGGCAATCTGATGGACGGGTCTGGGTTTGGCGGTTGCCAGGAGAACAGTACTTGCCTGACTACATTGTGCCAAGTGTAAAGTTTGGTGGAGCGGGGATTATGGTGTGGGGTTGTTTTTCAGGGGTTGAGCTTGGCCCCTTAGTTCCAGTGAAGCGAACTCTTAAGCCGTCAGCATACCAAGAAATTTTGGACAATTTCATGCTCCCAACTTTGTGGGAACAGTTTGGGGATGGCCCCTTCCTGTCCCAACATGACTGTGCACCAGTGCACAAAGGAAGGTCCATAAAGACATGGATGATCAAGTTTGGGGTGGAGGAAGTGGACTGCCCTGCACAGAGTCCTGACCTCAACCCGATAGAACACCTTTGGGAGGAATTAGAGTGGAGACTGCGAGCCCGGCCTTCTTGTCCAACATCAGTACCTGACCTCACAAAGGTCCAACATTCCCATAGGCACACTCCTAAACCTTGTGGATGCCTTCCCAGAAGAGTTGAAGCTGTTATAGCTGCAAAGGGTGGGCCAACTCATTATTGAGCCCTACGGACTAAGACTGGGATGCCATTAAAGTTCATGTGCGTGTAAAGGCAGGCGGCCCAATACTTTTGGTAATATAGTGTATGTACTGTGCGCTACCATGGGTTGTGTTAATGGCCATTGTTAGTGCCTGTCGGAACCCGCACTGTTTACTGCACCTGTCTCAGGTTCTAAAGCTTGGATGGCAAAAATATGCATATTAGCTGGTCTCCTAAATTAGACACCCCATATAATTTGTTGTGCCCGTGTCCTGAGAATATACAGAATACTGTTGCATTTTTTAATTCAGTTTTCCATTCAAGTATTTATTTATGTTCAGTACTAAAGATATTTTATGTGGATATAAATGTTTCATATAAAGGGGTCATTCGCACGGGCATGCATACCCATGCAAAGACCTGCTTCCGGGAGAGACATGTGCTGCATGTAATTGCGTGCAGCCTCTTGTACCACCCTATGGGAGGATACAGCTACACGCCGACCCAAACCCTCACATCCATGCAGGTTCAGGTGCTCGCACTTGGATGCATACAGTGTGCGTCCAAGTGCGGGCAGCCGGACCTGCACGGATGTGCGGGTTTGGTTCGGTGATCATCTGCGTCCTCCCATAGGGAGGTACAGGCGGCTGCACGCAATTACTCAAAGCACCTGTTCCTCCCGTAAACAAATCTCTGCACGGGCTTGCATGCCATACGGATGTGCACACCTGTGTGAATGAGCCCTTAACATTCACACGAGAATAACACTTTCCCCATCTCATTTTACAGCAGAAATAAATGGCAGGGAGATAAGATTATACAGATTGCAGAATGTTGATGAATCCTTTATTATATGTGTGCTTATTAACTAATTGAAAGTCTGTGTGGTGATATACAGAGGAGAGAAAAGGGAAGGAAGTCATTCGTTCAGCTGTGTGGGTAATCTGAGTTTTAGCTATTGAGCTCTGTAACCAACATGCCTATTTCCAGCAAAGCAGGTAACATCAACCTAGTAAATGAAGTGAAGGGCCTTGAGCTCTATCTATTGACTGGTAGTTAACAAAAAATATTCATACGCAGTGTTTCATATTTACTTCAATATAATAAAATCATTAAAAAAATTATTTTATACTGTTTAGTTCAGACAATTAATAAAATATACGTAAAACCACTATATAAACCACTATATAAACCACTATATAAACCACTAAATAAACCTCTATATAACTCTTTATTGTCCACTCTTGTACTGTGTTTTCACTCATTTTTGTTTCATTTAGCTGAGTACAGTGAGGGCGTTGAACACTTCTTTGAACATAGTGTTCTGAAAACTGGAGGCCAGAGTCTGTCATTTCATTTTTCTGGCCTGACAGTCACCTGGAGAGAAAAGCCGATCATTTGTGATTGACCCTAATCTGACAGATTAAACTACCTGTGGGCTGATAAATCCCCAGAGGTCAGGTGCGGGTGAAATGGCCCCCAATCCCTCCGTTAGTTATAAGTATCTCAAAAATTATTAGAAGCTAGGTATATGGCATGTTGGGTCACTTCACCCAAAACTGACATGTAACTTATGGGTGGTTTGGGTGATTAAGGGCTCATTCAGATAGACGTGCACATCTGTTCTTCCCTATGGGAGGACGCGGCTGCACGCAATTATTCGCAGTCACACGCACACCGGAGCCTGCACATCGGTGTGGGTCCAGGTGCCCACACTTAGACACACATTGAGGTGATTTTATCAAAACTGGAGCAGACAAAATCTGGAGCAGCTGCATGTGCATGGCAACCAATCAGTGTCTATCTTTCATTTTCAAATCCTAAATGAACAAACTGAAGAGAGAAGCTGATTGGTTGCCATGGGCAACTGTTCCAGATTCTGTCTGCTCCAGTTTTGATCAATTCCCCCCACTGTGCATCCTCCCATAGGGAAGAACAGGCTGCTGCACGCAATTACATGCAGCACCTGGCCCTTCCAGAATCAGGTCATGTTATGTGCGTGTGTGCTGTACAGGTGTGCACACCCATCTGAATGGGCCCTTAATCACCCAAGCCATCCAACAAGTCCTTTATATGAAAAAAAAAAGTGTCCATTGATGTAATCCAAACGTCAATCATATCCTCCAGTGATTTAGCACCACGTCAATTATCATTAATGACAACTCTGCTCCCGAATGTCAACAAAGGGGTGGAGAGCTGTTACAGAATGTCAGAATGTTTAGGTTGAACTCGATGGACATGTGTCTTTTTTCAACCTGACTAACTATGTAGCAAATGGGTGGAACAAGTCCCCTGACATCCCGACTCGCTCCGCCCTTTTGTTGACATTCGGGTCAGACCTGTCACTTTGTGGCGGTGTTTGTCAGGATCGGATGGGTCAGCGGGTGTCGGCTATTTTTTCTTTTGGCGAGTCGGAGTCCATTGTCCATTGTGATTGACGTGGATCTACATAGCTGGAAGACGTGATTGACGTTTTGATTACATTGGACACTTTTCTGTTTTTTTTTTTTTCAATAGAGGAGTTTTATGGTGCTGTGTGTATATTTACAATTTTATTTGGTGAATGAGTAGGGGTAACAACTACCTCATACTCAATTACGAAGGGGGGCATGATCTGAGTGGCACTTTATGAAATGGGGCACCCAGATTCCTATAAGCCCCACTGCCTGGAGACCCCCACAATCACTGGGCCAGGGTTGTGAGGAAGAGGCCCTTGTCCTCATCAACATAGAGATAAGGTGCTTTTTCAGGCCCCCCCCCTGCCAAAGCACCTTCCCCATGTTGAGGGCATGTGGCCTGATATGGTGCAGGAGGGGAGGGGCGCACGCTCGTGCCCCCTGCCTTCCCTGCTTTGCCAGGCCAATTCTCGGTTTATGAGTCCGGTAAGGGTTTTTAAAGGGGACCACACGCCTAAAGAATCTGGTATGAATTGGGGGAGGGGGCCCCCAAGCTTTTTTTATTGTTTCTGTGGACTGTCAAAAGTTAAAAAGAAAAAAGTAAACATGTCACTTTGTTTATGTCACTTTTCTGCAACTAATTTACGTTCATAAATAACATTTAACGCATCCAAAATGAAGGGAAATTTCGGGTTTGGGCGAATCTGAATACCGAAACAAATTGACTTTTGGATCCGAATCACAAAAAACGAAATAACGAAGAATCCAAAACTAACCGAAAACACGTTTTTTTGCTGGCGCACATGTCTAGGTTTCAGATTGCTAGCTATAGGTTACCATACTTCTCACATTCAGAAAAGGGCATAGTCAATTGAAAAGAAATCTGTTGGAGACACTCCATGTCACATTCTACTATTCTTTTTTTCTGTCTAAGTGCCATTAAATTATGTGATAAACAATCCATCACAGAGTGTACACGGCAGGGGATGGATCTGGCCTGTTAATGTGCACACTATAATTATTATTACTGTTAAACTGCTTAATATTTCCCTACAGACCAATGTGTGTGCATCTCCAATTATGTGTCCCGTCTCCCCCTTACAGCTGACTCTATGCAAATCCAGAGAGGAGGGAGGGGGTGTGAGTGGTCCAGCTCTCCCATCTCACGATGCAGGAGACTCTTCACAGCTTGGGGTCTTGTCTGCCCAGGAAGGATTCTGCATCTCCCCTCCACATGGATTACTTAGAATTAGCCTGGCTCACCATGCCAGTCGGCCAGACAGAGAAGCATGCATCTCCTTCGTAAGTAGCTGGCCCCAATACTATGTTACCACCTCCGCAGGGAGGCTGTTCTGGGGATTCACCACTCCTTCTCTCTGGGATCTTTTATTTTAGGATTATGCTGTTTCAGATTAGCGCATCTGAAATACGTCATTACTCTATAATTATTCCTAATTTATAAGTCTGAGGATGAGGACTGATGTCTCATTTACTTTGACATAGAACCTTACAAAATATGGGAATAAAAGTGATGAGCAGTTACCTACCTGGGGGTTTTCAGCTTTTGGCAGATTAGTTTGATTGGAAGAGTGAAAGTTGGATTCTGGTTGGGTTTGATGGGTTACTGCACTTTTTACCTTGGTCTTTACCATGGCCAATGTCTTGTGAGGTAGCAATGGGTGGCATTTCTGGAGCAAAGAACCCATTGCTGGTGTCAGGAGGACATCACTGAAGTCAGGAATGCAGGACATCACATGGTACTGATTGCAGGGAATCAGTCAGTACATTGCTGGAGTTAGGAATACAGGACATCAGTCAGTACATTTCTAGAGTCCGGAATACAGGACATCAGTCAGTACATTTCTGGAGTCAGGAATACAGTAAATAACATGTTAGTGATTGCAGGGCATCAGTCAGTACATTGCTGAAGTGAGGAATTGCAGGACATCACTCAATACATTTCTGGAGTCAGGAATGCAGGACATCATTTGGTACTGTTTGCAAGGCATCAGTCAGTACATTGCTGGAGCCAGGAATGAGGGGAATCAGTCAGTACATTTCTAGAGTTAGGAATGCAGGGCATCAGCCGGTACATTTCTGGAGTGAGGAATTGCAAGACAGCGCTCAATGCATTTCCAGAGTCAGGAATACAGGGCATCAGTCACTAAATTTCTAGAGTCCGGAATACAGGGCATCAGTCAGCTCATTGCTGGAGTCAGGAATGTAGGGCAGCAGAACATTGCTGAAGTCAGGAATACAGGTCATCAGCCAGTACAATGCTAGAGTCAGGAATACAAGGACTCACTTAATGCATTGTGGTAGATAGGATTAAAGTGCATTACTTGCATAAATATGACAAATATCCATCATAAATATTAGCATTGCTGTGAACATTGAAATAACATATATGCAGAGATTTAGAGATGACTTAAAGGCTTTATTAAAACACAGGTCAAGACTGTTACATCAAAACAATAACCTAATTTAATGCTGGAAGTTGCAGTAACACATAGATATGGGGTTAATTTGAAGCACATGCAAAGTCTTTAATCCTGATTAAAGAACAAATAGCAAAGAGCAAGCCTTTTATTCAAACAGTGCAGTTCAGAACAAATATATAAGGCCAAAATGATCTAATCTACAGTTACTACTTATATCACATGAAGGATGACACTACCAATGACACAAGTTAATATTAGTTACAAAACTATTAACACAATGCAGACAGTCTACAGTTTTGATAGAAAAGCAAATAACTTCACCAGCATTGTTCATATGACAATTGACAAGTGAATCTGCCTTCAGTACTGTTCTCCGTATAGGGAATTTGTGTGTATAGATAGGTGAATGTTATGTGAATAATGACCTAAGACATTGTCTATAAACCCTCCATTAAATACAAGCATCTAGATCTGTAGGATGGCTACGTTCTAGGCTTGTGTGATTAATGTTTATATCAAACCCTTATAATTGGCTGAAATATAGCAAATTACATTCAAAACCTTAAGTTTTTAATTTATGGTTCTTGTCTAGATGTATAGCACATTGTATAACACATCTAGACAAAAGCCATCAATTCTCTCCAGACTTGTGTCCTTGTGGTCCTCCTCTTAGTAAATACTGAAGACCTTCTCTACCACGTGAGGGTTACTAAATAAATATGTAATGGTGCCACATTAGATCCAAATGAGTTTGTAGGCTATGCATATTCAGTATGTAATGTATAATTGTTTTCTTATTGTGAAATCGCAATAAATATGCATAAAAAGCTCATTCATAGAGGAAAATCCCTGAAAAATTCCAGTTCCACAGATACATTTTTCTGGTGACAGTGGATAACGTTTTAAAAAATATAAACAGTTTTTTTTTTTCCTTAGCTGGTTTTTACATTTCTTCTTTCTTATGACTGCTAGAAGTAGCCTTACACACTTGTATTTGATTAAAAGACCAGCATTACTTATGGATCAACTGTCCATAAATTATACTGTTGCAGACTTTTTAGTATACAAATTCCTTCAGCTATTCAGTGTGATGAAAAAGTATCCATTACCTTATATCCTTATATTTATATGTAATGAAGCCATCCCTTTGAATTTGGTGAAGATTGGTGTCACTGCATAGAAAGTCTAATATTCCTGGAAAACAGGTCAGTCAACCCATTTGTGTAATATGTGTTAATAATGTCAGCTCTGCAGCTCCCTTAGTAAACTACCTTCATACAAACCACTTATAATGTGAATCCACATATATCAACAGATATAAATATAAATAGCAATCACCAAAAAAATATAAACAGACAAAATACATAATAAACAAAAACCTGTCGTCACAGGGCTTATGGAAGCAAATTTAAAGTGCATGCGCAGACCAAACTTTAAAAAAAAATCTGGATAGAGTGGGGATGGATTAGAACCCCTGTTGGGATATTACTGGTACTGTATATGGGACTCCTTTAGAAAGATCTTGCCTCTCATTGTGGTTTTACCAGAAGTGATGGTAAATCGGCAACGCAACATTGACAGAAACAATAAGCTACAAGTATATAAAGTCTAATGCAAATGCCAAAATATCTGACCACATGCTGCATGTTTTGGAGTTCAATAAAACAGATTTTATTTGAGTGACGGGATCAGTGTGCATCTGTTTGGGATCCATAGTTCTCCTTTAAGCCCTGAAATGTGTCAGATGTTCTGTGTAGTCATTTGTGAACCCATTCTATTAATAAAATTTCTGGATTCTAGCACTGTCTTGTTTGGGACTTTTAAGACCATTGTGCTTTATCATGTTCTGACCGTATTTGGATTCCTCACACCCATTCCCCATGGATTCATCAGTCTATGTGTTCCAGAAATAACAGGCAGACAAGGGGGTTGATTTACTAAACGCAAATAGGCTGTTCACTTTTCCCCCTAGTTTAGTTAATGTCTTGAAATTTAACTTTGCAATAATACCCAATCACATGCAAGGAAAATAAAAATAAAAACATTCAATGTCATGTACCTTGCCCGCAGTACGAGCCAACATGTGGCACAACATTGCCTGCGTTCCGTTCCACTGGAAACGCAAAAAATAGGGCTCTGGTACGCACCGCAAATTGGTGTGAACAAGCCCTAACCTTTCTCTTTCCTCTTTTCTACTAAAAAACGTTTTATTTCTGTCTGTTTTTGCTGTTGTAGATTTCCCCTCACTTCCTCTCTGATGAAACTGTTGTCACCAGGATGGTAAGTGAGGGAAAATCTCCTTAACAGAGCCCCTGGATAACAGTAAAAACCTGACAAGCTCTCTAATCCTTCTCCACTCCATCCAAAACTTTAAAAAAATGGTTTTGGCTGGGCATACAATTTAAAAAAGAACTCCAGGATTTTTTGTCATTAACCCTTCCAGTGGGGCTATCCCAGCACTGCAAAGGTTAACTGCTCTTTTTTGTCTAGGTTAAAAAAAAAAAGTTATACTCACCCCGATGCTCCGAGCCAGCTTGTTCTTAGACCAGTCCTTCCAGCCTCTCTCCCCCTCCTCAGCAGCGGTCTAAGGTCCTGTAAATCACCACGTTGTATACAATGAGGGGAATTTATCAAAACTGGAGCAGACAAAATCCGGAGCAGCTGTGCATGGCAACCAATCAGCTTCTCTCTTTCATTTTCAAATCTTAACTGAACAAACTGAAGAGAGAATCTGACGGGTTGCCATGGGCAACTGCTCCGGATTTCGTCTGCTCCAGTTTTGATAAATTCCCCTCACTGTGTATAGACGGAAGAACACTGAAGAAGATTCCAATGCTGCAGCGGAGGAGGAGACAGGCTGTAGGGAGAGCTGTGACAGTGAGTATAACTTTGTTATTTTAGCACCTAGACAAAAACGAGCACTTAACCCTTGTAGATTGTGGGTAGCCTTACTATAAGAGTTAAGAAAATGTTTTCCTGGAGTTCTTTAAATGTCTGTGAATTTAAAGCAGACCTTCACTGCATTATTTGCATTTTCCTCCCTGCAACCCATGCTCACTCCACAAAATAATAAAAATACTTTTTTTGTCGTTTTGTCGTTTATTCTTCCTTTGTTTCGATTAATATAGGTATTTTTGTAATCATCTGTTGAGAAAAGTCAGAGCTCCAAAATCGTATTATGTTTAATATTAAAATGTGAAAACCCTGGTGAGCCAAAAGCTAAAATGTATCAAATAATGAAGAAAGAGATCAGCCAATCAGATTTCAGTTGAGTTGATTTAGCAGGTGAAATCTCGTTGTTATCAGTTAATATGCTTTGCACTAACTTATTAAATAAACCCACATGGGTTGGTCAAAGGAGGACACCTGAGAGGTAGATGAAGCAGCCGTAATTAGGATGTGAATATACGGCATTTCACTGATGGGAAGTCCCCTCAGATTTCATTCCAGTTTTTGGTCTCTAATGGCAAGAATGAAGAATAACACAGAGCTGGCTGTTCAGATAAACAAAATGGGGTCTGTGATGTTCTGAGAGATGAGGAGGTTCCTGTCCCTACCTCCCCGATTCTCTAGAGGGTGTCATCCAAATGGACAGAATCCATGTTAAGCATCTCTTTCAAAGGCCATCGAGCGTTATTGATCAGGATGTCAAGTAAAGAAGGCAAGAGACAGGTTCTCCTTTCATGTCAGTTCTTATAATAGGCTCTGACTCTCCTGTCCCTCCTATCAGTGTCATCTCTCCCTCCCTTTCCATGCAGAGGCTCATCAGGGTGGGCCTGCTAGTCACAAACAATCAGGGGGTGCAATGAGGTCTCAGGTAGTCTTTTTTTAGGTCAATTCTGTCTAATTATTGTACTGTGAAGAGCAATAGTGATGTATTATTTGAAATACTTTCTCACTGAAAAACAAGAAATACACAAGCCCAGTTCATATCCATAAATGAATGTAAAGGAACTCTCCGGGTTAATTTAGATGAACATGTGTGGCCGCACCAGTTTCATACTTTATAAAGAGATATCAATATGTCTATAGGCATTGGATGATTACTATACTATAGATGGCAACATATGGCAGCATGTCTTGGATATGCATTGTATGGAAATACTTACTATATTTTTGGGTGAGTGTTTTAAAGAGTATGTAAGGTCTTTTAAAGAGTATGTAAAGTCTAGACCAGCTTGATGTATCGCAAATCATCTCTTTTGTGTATAGCTTGTAATTATACAGGTGAAACTCGAATAATTAGAATATCGTGCAAAGTTCATTTATTTCACTAATGCAACTTAAAAGGTGAAACTAATACATGAGATAGACTCATTACATGCAAAGCAAGATAGTTCAAGCCGTGATTTGTCATAATTGTGATGATTATGGCTTACAGCTCATGAAAACCCCAAGAACCCCAAATCCACAACCTCAAAAAAGTAGATTATTACATGCAATCAATAAAACAAGGATTGTACATAGAACAATATCGGACCTCTGAAAAGTACAAGCATGCATATGTACTCAGTACTTGGTTTGGGCCCCTTTTGCAGCACTTACTGCAATTACTTTTGCACGTTATTCTAATTATTCAAGTTTCACCTGTATATGTGTATGGAAGCAACCATAATTGTTCATTACCTATGCAGGCTCTGCTTCCTGCCTTGCATTGTGACACAATAACAACAGTTATACTTTACTTCTCCATCCGATATTACAAGTCTCTGAGCCTGCTATGCCTCCAAAAACAAGAGAGAGAGGGAGAGAGAGAGAGAGAGAGAGAGAGAGAGAGAGAGAGAGAGGGAAAAGAGGGCAAAGGGGAGAAAGAGAGGGTGAAAAAGGAGAGACAGAGAGAGAGAAAGAGAGAGAGGAAGAATAAGAGGGCAAAGGGGAGAAAGAGAGGGAGAAAAAAGAGAGGCAGAGAGAGAGAGAGACAGAGAAAGAGAGAGGCAGAGAGAGAGAGACAGAAAACAGAGAAAACCAGTCTGAGTTCTCTGTGGAATATAATCTACAAATATATATACTGCAAGAACAAAAATATGGAACAGCAAATCTGTACTAGTATGAGTCAAATCAAACATGACTTTCAAGGTATTAACTCAACTTTGTTCTCACAGAAAATACACTATACTTTCCCTTTAAGTGATCACTGTTAGCCCATTATCTGTTGGCTTGTTGTATTGAACCTCTTACTACACCTTGTGTCAGATGTTACCAGTGATGTATAAAGTAATAGCAGTACCACGGTGTCATGTAGAGATCTGCTGTATACATATAAATGATTTAGCCTGTTTTAAGATGTAAGTGGGCTCACACCAACTGTATTAATAATAATCCTTATAATATATCTGATTAGAACTAACAGTACCTTGGAAGGGTGTGTAAAAGGAAAATTACAGGCAAGACAAAATATAACATAAAGAACAGATACCCCACTGTCTGCATTTTGTCACCTTCATAAAGGGGTCCCTTTTGCAACCCCTATACCCCACTGAAGGAATTCACCCTAATTTCCTGCCCGAGTGCGCATGTGAAAGAGGAAAAATCTACTCATTGGGGAACAGACAGCAATAAAAACCCACCAGAATTTCTCACCCTTTCCCACTCTATGCTAAAAATAGATCAAATTGAATCCTGAGATGACTGCAAAGGTTTGTTTGTGGCACTAATTTCTGTATATGTTTAGAACCTTCCTAGTCACTGTGAACTGCATTATCTGGACAAAAAGTGAGACCCACCCAAATGCAACACTGGTGAGCAATACTGAAGCTGTTTTTTAAAATTTACACAAGGACACCTGGATCCCACATAAAACCTAAGTGAATATAACTTGGTAATATAGATGTTTACTAATAATTTTATTTCTTAATAGTAGTTATCTTGTAACATTTTTTACCAGCAATGCATAAAGGGATGGTGCTTCATGGTGGTCCTCTTTGTTGTCTTTCAGGTTTCTTTGCGGGGTATCACACAATCTGAACCTTCAAGTCAAAGCTGAGCCATCCAGCCCAACTCTACAGATGGACACTGGCGGGTACTTTAGCCCGGGTGGAATGTCAGACACCAGCAGCAGCTATGGGCTCTCTGTAGGGGGGCAATCTCAGGGTTTGGACTCTCCCACTGCACTGCTTGGATTTCCTGATACTAGTGAAAAGCTGTTTGCAGACAGTCCACCATCCATTGGGGAGGACTCCAACATGCAGTGTGTCCTAAGGTCTGTCCCCAAACGACTGTGCCTGGTGTGTGGAGACACAGCATCAGGATATCATTATGGAGTGGCTTCCTGTGAGGCCTGCAAAGCATTCTTCAAACGCACAATACAAGGTAGGAACTCTCTGTTTTGACGCATCTAAAATGTATTAAGCTGATATAAACTTAAGTTTTGTTGGACTTTAAGCGTTAATAGTACACCTTAAAGTGGTAATCCTTAACATTATGGTTTTTCTTAATTCCTGGGTTCAAAGCTAGAACCCCATAACTGCACCTGGAAAGCCACAATATAAAGGAATGCATTAGCGGTATGTTAGATTAAATAATGTGTAACAGTAATGTGACTGTTGTGCCTTGCTGTGTATTAGGTGGTGATGGAAAAATTGTAGGTAATTACCAGTATGTTAGGCCAAACTATTTTTTTTAATGACAGATACACTTTACATTTTGATGCTACCAGATCCTATACCAGATGACTCAGATGGTAACATCTATATCTGGAGTGTAACAAACTTCACATTATCTTTGCTATGTAGTCCAGGAGAGGAGGTTGGCCAGTTAGGCAGAGGCTTTCCCTCCATTGCTATTGCTCCTATGGGGGACAGCCTTAGATCTGAGCTTTTGAGAGTTGTCATGAATATTAATGGTGTATTGAATAACATGGCAGCCTGTCTATAGCTGTAATTCTAGGCTGATCCAACTGCCATTTTGCCCTCCCCTGGTTCCACACAGACACAATAATATTTGACAGCTCCCTGATGGACGAGGCCAGAGGTTATAACAACATAATTAAATCTTTATTGATTCATCTTCATAACTAAACAGGTGAAGAGAAATCACCTAATCACTGCACTCTTAGGAGGCCAAGGATTAACCCTGCTGAAGATGTGAACGCTGGAGCCACAATGGCACATGACTTGGCTATGTGGTCCAGGCCTGTAGCCTCTGAAAGAGCGACAAATCACAGCATGCCATGCAAGCTATTGATGGGCCTTAGCCTGTTCTAATTTGGCATAGGCAGAAACAACACTTAAAGGGAGATAGCTCAGAACAGAAATACATCCAGGCAAAACTGCATAGAGGGTAGATGGCAGGATTCTCTACAGATTATATATCCCATTCTTGATATAGAAATATACCCTATGAGATGTGTCCATACTCAAGATCATTGGTTCAGTAAAGCAGTGAAAAGATCAGTAATGATATTTAAAGTGAAGTTTCCCAGAGCCGCCAGATAGATTTCAATTGACTGTAGTCCGATCAGCGAAAGATGATTTCTGGTTGGTTGATATGCCTTGCTACTCTTTGGGCACAATCACTGTTGATTATTGACTAGATACATTCGGGTGTAGGTGTAGATGACACAACCAGGTGGAGGTAACCCCTAGGTGTATGGGCTTCCTGTACAATGACATGTCTTTTCCAATTTTTCACTTTGTGTTCCACTCTCAGAAGGTTATGGATCTTTACATTGCGAGTGAGCTGAGGCCTTAAATTGGTGGAATAATCTCATTGATCTGCGTGTGAAGTCTCAATATGGCCAGTGAAAGGGAAAAGGCAATAGTTTGCTTCCTGTTGTATCCTGTCCATTAGCTATTAACTCCTTAGATGCCACCCTTCTTTGTTGGTAATGGAATCTTGCTAATAGAATGGAGATCAAACTGACTAGTAAACGTGTTTGACGTGACAGCGATCATGGCAGGTGAAACACATACAGAAGAAAAAAGTGATTTACAAACTGCTTTTTTTTTTTTTTTTAAACTGACTGGACATAGCACTTTCATTCCTAAGGCATTCCTAATGGACAGTATAATTGTCCCCAATACTATGGTCAAGTATGGAATATTTATTGTATTTCAAATTATTTTGCATATACAGTAAATAGCAAGGCATTATCCGGATTCCCCCCTCTAGCTAGGAACAAGGTCCAAAGCACAGGTTTTTTGTAAGTCTTGTGCAAGGGGGTTGCCAGTTTTACTTAATAGGAGATGTCGATCTTTTTCAATAGTACAAAGAGAAGTGTAGAAACCTGTAGTAACAAATATGAAATCAATTTTCAACGTTCTGCTGATCTAGTTTCAGTAAATTGGGTTCATTAAACTTTATTAAGAGTTTGAGTCTGTAAACGTACCAAATTAAGTCTTAGCTAGCCTGCTGCTAGTACAACCTCCAGTGGCAGCGCTGGAGGGGTAAGCATAATTTAATGTTCTGTCACTGTAAAGCATGGCTTACTATTAGCTGAAAAGTGTTTTCGGGGGGTCAAAAGCCTAATAAATAAGAACAACTGGGGGTTGGGGGTTGTATTGGTTGAGTGTTGCAGGGGAAGTTAAGTATGAAAGTTACCCTTTAGATGTTAAGTGTAAGGATTTCACTTTAGAAATTAACTATTTGGTGGTTAAGTATTTTGAGTTTAGGATTTGTGTTTGGGACTTAAGAGACATGTTTTGGTCTACAACCCTTATGGGACATGGTCTGCGGTTATCTAATGTAATGTAACCTGTAAACCCTGAAAATGGATTGTGAAGCCTCATTTAACATCCTGATTCACATAATGTATACATCTTGGAACATACAAATCTGGTAGAACATTCAACCTGCTGACATCGACTTACAACTACAGTATAAGGGTGAATGGGCCCTATTTATGCTATTCTAAAAAGGGCAATACTATTTGTTATATTAAATACAAGTGTGTTTAACAGGCTTATTTTATACATCAACTAATATATCTTGGTTTAACCCCTTACTGCCATGCCGCAATTGAGGCCACAGCCCCTAATTGAAGTATTGATGGTAGGCTGTGCCAAGTTTCCACAGGGCTGGATGCTGTTCCATCCTCACACAGGGACCCGGGGAGGCATCCGTCAGGCAAAAGAGAGCAGTCAATATTCATTAGTGTGTGTGAGATTTGAGTGGCAGAGCGGCCCTTTACATCCTAACGCGCGCCCCCCCCAGGGGACATGCTGCCGTTATACACCAGGCTCTGCCTCTTCTCCACTTTCTCTCTGTTTATTCTCATTTGTAATTAAATAAGATGCAGATACCCCAAAGGAATGAGGGGGGAAGATCTGGGAGGAGAGAGATGAACCGGAATATCAGTCTTACATCTGTCTTACTGTCACCATTTAAGAGTGTACTGTCTGGACACAAAAGAGGTCCTTGTGCATCTCAGCGTCAGTACTCAAACAGACCAAGAACATTGGATGGCACTTGTATGTGTGCACAGTATTCAGCTGGCAAAAGATTTTCGATCATTAACATGTATGTTCAGATTGCCATGTCTTTATGACTGTTTGGTTAACTTTATAAATATAGGCCTATCATTACCCTACCTAAACTCTGAAAAGTTAATGTAAACCAAATCAATAACATTTTATATAATGATTACCATATTATTGCAATTTCAAAAGTCGTTGACATTTAAAAAAAATCTGTGATCTTGTTCAGATACTTCCTGTTCTGTGGTGACAGTGCTTTGTAGCTGTCTCCCAAATGCTATTTACATTGTCACCCTGTCATGTGCGCTTCTTGTGGAGACTATAGACAGCCAAGCTGGTCATATGCAGCTCAACTCTCTGTTAATTTCTGCTGCCAAAAATGCTGCAAGTATGAAAAATGATCTTCAAATATTGGTTTGTGGTCACGTGAGGCTCTCAGCTTCCTGTGGTGTTGTTCACAGCAGCCTCTCAGTACAGACTGGATGGGCTACTTTGTTGGCAGTGTGATCCACTAAACACTTCCTCCTAATCCATGTGACTCTTTACTGACTGTGCACCTATCTCTTGTTCAGGTAACATAGAATACAGTTGTCCTGTGGTGAATGACTGTGAAATTACCAAGCGGCGGAGGAAGTCTTGTCAAGCCTGTCGCTTCCGCAAGTGCCTGAAAGTTGGGATGATGAAGGAAGGTATGTGCGTTAGAAGCCTTTGGGCCTCCTATAAATAACAGCCTTCACTTCATTATATACTCAGGCCTGAACTACAAAAATGGTGGCATCTCATTGGTTACTATGGACAATAAAAACAACTTTAGGACCTTTTTAAATATGGTTTTAGTATTGTAACAGAGAATGTGGAATAGCTTGTTTCATTGCTGTGAAAGTCTCCAGTGTATTCTCTTTGATCAAACATTTTAGAGCTGTATTGACCCTATTGATTACTATAGAGGCGCAAGCTAAGAAAGTAGAAGGTTTATCAGTGTGCTAGAAATGTACTGCAATATGTAAATGGACTCATGCACTACAGATATAGGGGCATAGTTTAAACTATTAATCGTGCTTTGGGTGGAAGGTGATGGAACACCCTTTGTGTAAAATTACAGTGAATTTGCAGCCCTGGTGCAAAGATCCAATGCTTTGGAAATCTATTTCACATCCATTTTTGACAGGCAGCAGGAATTGCAGAGAGCAGAGGAAATTGGAAGAAGAATATGTAATTTTACACATTGGCAGTACCATCTTCCACCACTAAAAATATCATTTATAGTTCAGATTGTTGAACTGTATCATAGAGAAAACAGACGGTAACTTAAAAATTCCTCGGTTTTGCTTTCGGTGGAAGTTCATGGGACAACCTTTAAGGTACATATATGTCTTGGGAGAGAGGGGCTGCCATTACTGGCCTCCTTCTGAAAATGCTCATTGCCGGCTGCTCGGCTTCAAAACTTGAGTCACAGAACTGGAGCACACATGCTGTAAAAAAGTGCCAACAAATAGTCATAATTTATTATTTCTATATTTGTTCAAGGTCAGTGATTCATAAAACATTGAAGCCAGCATGACAGACAACTTACATTCAAAAGGAGAGGTCATCAATGGCATTCTACAAAATACCTTATGACAGGTATACTTTAGGTAATATAAAGATCCAGTGCTGTGAGAATTCTCTGTTTAGGTCAATGCAGGTGACAGTCAATCTAACAACAGCAGGGATAGGGGAAAGAGGAAGAGACTGACAGAGGAACTGCATTAGATTGTTATATCAGGTTTACAAAGGTAAACTCACCCATTCTGTTATGTCCTTAACAGTACGGGATACGGAACTGCAGGAGTAACTTACTGAGAACTTCCAGTTGTTTTCACAGTGGACCAGCTTCAAGGCTAAAACCACTCAGATGTGCTGAGTCTTCTTCACCCGCCATAAGAAATCTCTGGTTTTCCAGTGGTTTTCTGAGGCTAGTGGACTCTCTCTGCTCTACACGGCCCAAACTGGATGACCACTGCTTGTGAAGTTGGTCTGTGACAGCCAAGGAAATCCAAACAGCAATGTCAACCTCTGATAGCCTCAGAGCTGCTTGGCTTTTTTTGTCTGAAAATAAAGACCTCTTTAATATAATGCCATGAAAAGCAACAGCATGCACTAATTTAGGCAGACAGTCACTTCTCAGCTTATAGCTGAGCCAGCATACTAATAAAAGATAGTTTTGAATAGTTAGTGCATGGGTGACTGTTGTTAAAGGACACTTACACTGAGAAGGTATACTCTATACCACAGAAGTTTGAGTCACTGACTTAAAGAAACGTGTGGATAAGAAAGTCAACATAAAGTCAGCACTCGTGATCCGGATATTTTACCAGGTTTGTAACCCTAAAAGTATTGAAGCCATTACATTTAAATTATAACCAGACAACTAGCATTTTTAAAAGGAGAAGTCAGCAATGGCTACACTTTTCCTTCATTTGATACTGCAATCATCCTTCAGCAGCATGAAAAGTACCTCATGCCTTCATGTATTCTGTACTTTAAAAGGCTATTCCACCCAAAACATATATGTTAGTTTTTCATTTGATGCAGGAGGGTTTATTCCTTCCTTAGTGTTAGTGACTTTGGTTATATCTGGTGAGTTGGTGATATCTCTGCTCCCGAGTTCCTTGGGTTGCCCATTTGCGACAGCCATTGGGTACTGTTGTCCTCGTCTGGTTTCCACTAACTTTGTTTTGGAGAGTACTAAAGGGAGATGCCAAAAATGCAGAGCTGACAATACATGAAGCAGATCTTGTCACAGGATTTATAATGCAAACTAGTGGTTCATACCATTAGCATTTATAAAAAACTCAGATATAAGTTTTGATTGGACTGAATACCATCATGCCCACAAGCATCATATTCAGCACACACAGGGGAAATCACACAATTGCAGATATAATAGCCAGTGGTGCAAAGATAAGCAGTGTGTTGAGTTTGACTTTTAATTAAACATATGACACTTTTGATCCTAGGGGTGAGGCTTGATCGGGTGCGTGGTGGGAGGCAGAAGTATAGACGGCCGGTGGAAGTGGAAGCTCCAGACCCTTGCAGCTTTCTCAACACCCATCACTTACTACCAGGAAAGAAGACAAGTAGGTATCAAGGGGCATTCAAGAGTAATAGCATGTAAGGCCCCATTCCTGGAGAGTGGAAGACTTTCATGTCAAGTGTAGAGGTCCTTATATGATGTGAAGAGGAAATTGTTATACATGCACTTACATACCATTGCATCTCTTATATCAATACTGGAAGCTTCTGGGCTGCACTATTAGGCAGTGCCCCAGGCTGTGTACTGCAACACTCAGTGAACTCGCTGAGCAAGGGTGACCAAAACTCACCAAAGCCCCAATCTGTGCAGATACAGACTCACTGATTATCATAGAAGGCTTTTTACATCCTTCTCTGGGAGTCTATTCTGTTCTGACCTCCCCCACATGGGCACTAGACCTGAGAATCACTCTGTCCTCTCAATGTAGCCACTTTTGTATAGCTGCTGCAAACCTTGCTTGTGATCCACCTTCCATACCCCAACAAGCACTCAATTCACTTTTCACAAACACCACCACCACCACCACTGGATATGAGACACAATTTACTTCATGCTGAGGAACTTTTATTGAAAATTTCTCAATGCAGAATACAATAGCTTGATCAGCAATGCAATGCTCTGTGATAAGGGTTGTGGGCTGGGCCAGCTTTTTAATTAACAGTCCTAATTTTTCTCTCTTACCTCTTACAGCAAATAAAGTGGTGTCACATTTGGTTTTGGTTGAACCCGTAGAGATATTTGCTAGCCCTGACCTCAACCTTCCAGACAGTGACCTGCGTATACTAACCACATTGTGCGAGCTAATCAATCGCAAGCTTCTCATCACCATTGGCTGGGCCAAGCACGTCCCAGGTAAAAGGCATCATTGATACATGGGCTCTGTATAACCATTAAATATTAACACTAAGCAAAAATATCTAAAGCATTAAAGGGATTTTATAGTTTTTCCAAAATGTTTTTTTTTTCTTTCTATATATGAATGTAATCAGTGATCACTTTCATTGAAATGATCGTACAATGTGTTTTAATATTTTAAAATATTTTTTTCTGTGTACAGTGTGTAGTATATTTAGGTCGAAGCACACAACACAATTGTTTAAAAATGCCTAAATCTCAGAGTGGTAAATTAATAAATTAAAATGATCAATTATGCCAGGGAATAAGCTTTTACAGTATAAACAAACCAAAGTCTGTATAAAGTCAGGACAACTGACAAAAAACATCACAATGACTATTTTATAAATAGGTCCTGAAAAGTTATACCTCTAACTTGTTATAAATCAGTGCCAGAAAGACAGCATTAAATTAGAAATGAAAAAGTTTCAGAGATAGTTTTAAAGCAATAAATAATTGTGTAGCCTTAAAGTCAAGCTGGCTTCTGTCATTAGGGTAAATTGAGTTTTGCTCCCCTGTACCTTCCTCACACACGGTGGGTTAACAAGACATATTGTGGCGGGTGATGGTTTCCCTCTAGGTCGGGTTCTGTGCTATCATGCTGCAGAATCTATTGAGTGCCTCAGAAAAGGACACAGATTATCATCTCCCAGTTAATAGTATTCAGGGTCTCTTCAGCATGTGTGACATGGCAGAGCCCTCTCCTGTGATAACAATCTCCAATATTTCCCAATTAAACTCAGCACTTGGTTTATAAAGAAACAATTGTATGGCCCTGGTTTGAAAGAGGCAAGTAATGGAGGTTGACACTACAAAGAGCAACTAATTGAAAAGCAGGGGAGAGTGTGACAGGCCAAGGGAGGTTCAGGCTGATATCCTCAGAATAACCCAACCTCACTGCATTAGAGGTTATTGAGGGAGGTGGAATATAATGCACAACCCAAATTTCTGCCTTTGTAGGCTATATGTATAACAAGTGCAGCACAGTGGCTAGGTGATCAGTACCAGGCCTTTGTAAGGCTGGGTTTAGGGTTAGGGTTGGCCCATGCTATTAAAAGTACCCAAAGACATAATATGACAGTCGGTCAATGACCTATTTAAATAGAAGGCCCTGGACACTACTAGGGGGGAAATGACAGGTTAGAAGACCAGTCCCAATGGCTGTTGTTCCCCCCTTCCCAGTAAGATGGCAGCGGAGTCCTTCTTTCCACACTCCATCCTTTTCATTCTCTTTAGAATAAACCTGACAGAGCTGAGCTTACAAGTTAATGGAGTGATCTTAATAGCTTACCTCCATGCCCCAAATTCTAAACTTCATCTTCCCTTAGCTTTCTCTGTCTGTGTGGCAACAGATTTGCCATTTGTAACACCTACTACAAGTAGAAGTAGCTGTGGTCACATTCATAGCATTGTAAATGGAATTATTTAATGCTTCCCTTTCATCACTGTGTAAGATATTGCCACAGGGACTGTACATAATTAGAGTATTAAAGAGGAGCTGAACTGTGGGAACTTTGTCTAGAACGTATATCCTGCTTTCAGTCAAACATATGTCCTGTTGTATTATGATAACTACTCAGTTCAACTGAAGCATTGTCACCCTTTTTTTTGCATGAGTTGGACTACAAGCAGCCATGCCAATGCACAATGCAATCGCACATTCTTCTGTAGTCATCATAAAAAATTCAAGGGAAAATAACATTTGTTTAACAAAAAAAATGTAACCCTGTTACAGTAAGTTTCCTTATACTTTATTGTCTTTTCTTCCATGTTGATTCCAAATAGGTTTCTCTGTTCTTTCCCTGGTGGATCAAATGGCTCTTCTGCAGAGTGCTTGGATGGAAGTCTTGGTCCTGGGCATCGTCTTTCGCTCTCTACAGATGGAAGACGAACTGGCAGTTGCGGAGAACTTCTTGGTTAGTAGGGAAGAGTGCCGTAGCTGCGGCCTCCTAAATCTTCATTCTGTGCTCCTCCAGCTGGTCAGAAAATATCGGAAAACAAAATTAGACAAAGAAGAATTTGTCACACTTAAAGCCATGGCCCTTGCCAACTCAGGTACTGAAAAAAGTGATATTGTGTTGTCAATTTTCAAAATGATTATATCTGATTTCTATTTTCTACTTGTGTCAGTAGCCTTTCTCCTATGGTAATCTAGCTGTGTAGAGATGCCCCATTGCAAACAAAAACAGGCACACATTTGCACAATGGAACACTTGGTGTAATTTAATTTAATTTAACCCTAAACAAATGGAAAGATCCATTCACTATGTGCGCCATAGGCTGCGGCATTGACAGACATCCCAACTCTCCCTGACGCTCCGGGAGTCTCCCGCTATTAGATAGCGGCTCCTGGCCGCCCGGAAAGAGAAACATTTTCTCCCAGAAAGGTTTACTCTGTTTGATCTAGCAGAGTAAACCTTTCCCGGCTGTTTTCTTTTTCTCTTTATTCTGACATCGGAGCTGCCAGCCGCTTCAGAGTAAAAAAAAAAAAAAAACCAGCATAGAAACGAATAGCTTGATTGCTATTGGCTATTTGAATTTGCAATAGCCGACTAGCTATTGCACCACCCACTGCTGCTGTCAATCAGCAGAGGGGGACCTGCAGTTCTCTATCAGGTCCTCCTCCTGCTGATTGACAGCAGCAGAGGGCGGGTGCAATAGCCAGCTTGCTATTGGCTATTGCACATCAAATAGCCAATAGCAATCAAGCTATTCATTTCTATGCTGGTTTCTTTTTTTTTTTATTCTGCCAGCATGCGGCTGTCAGAATACTAAAACAACCCAGCATATAGCACAGGAAGCAATAGCTTCTTTGCTATCTGCCACCATTTCAGGGGGGTACTCTTCACAATTAGAGGACACCTCCATGAAATGAGAAGGACACCTCCTTGAAATTACTTTTTCAGGTTGGGATCCATGCATACCACAATGCATGGATCCCAACCTGAAAAAGTCTGGTGCTGATGGAGCGTGAGCAATGATAGTTATATCCCTTATCTATTAATGAGAAATATGCTCATATGTGAACATTCAGGGCAAAATAATAGCTTTACCTGATAACCTGCCTCCTCTGTTTTAAATAAATACCTTCTCCATGCTCTCCTGTCACCCTATTTAATAGGTACGGGGGAAGGAAGTGTGTGACCTTCTCCCTTCCCTCCCATTCCTCCCACCAGCCAGTCAATAGGCCTGATCACTATGGCATGGGGTTGAGTCTCTTAGCCCTGTGTAAACTCCAATACAGACCAACATACTGTATAACTTACATATGGCTTTTTGCTCTTGGTTCTGGCAAGTGAACAGGTTGGTAGGGGAGTGCTGGGGAGCAGAAAGTATGGGCTAACAACAGAGCCTGCTACTTTTCCCCAAATAGGGAAAAGGACAGGTTTACTTTAAGATGGTAGTAGACATAAGACTACAGCTTGATATGCACATATGTCACTTCATCACTGTCCAATTTTTACATAAGCATTTTTTTAACACTGAACCTTGGTGGAACAATTGTAACCAAACTTATTCTTTCAATTTTTGCATCAAGAACATTAGACTAGGGTGTCCCGGTGCTGTAATGTGTCTATGGACATCACAGTCATTGACCAATTGAGCCAGCACTGACCAATTATTATTTGATTTCTTGGCTAATTATAACCATCGGTATCTCCCTTTAGTTTATCTACTATTCTGGCCCTTTCCATCCACTCCTGATCTTGATATAAGATTTCAGCCAGAGGATGATCACACTGACAGCTGTCATTGGCTTTAACAAATAGACAGCTCTGTGTTATCGATGGCTGCCTCTTGGAGTCTGGCACTACCAATCTATAATGTCCTGAGGTGTTTTGTGTGTAGGATGGTTTGGAACAAAAGAGGATGGTGGGGGAGGAGTTTTTTCCTCGCCGGAGTAAGCAAAGGCTTTGAAGCCTCAAGCAATCCATGAACCAAATGGGTTTGCTTAATTTGGATTTGTGTCAGTGCTTTATTTAGCTACAGACACTTTTCCTACAACTTTACTTGTTAGTTTATGTCACTGTAGAACAAAGCTACAGATACAGATCAGGTTCTATGTAGCAGTTAATTTCATTTTTATGATAAAACATCATTGTCCGCATCATTGCCCATAACCTCTTTCTCGTCCATGGACTTACAGAACACATGTCCTAAACAAAGATGGTCAAATTTAGATCCTTTATTAGATTGTGATAAAATAAAACCTCTGTTTTGTTCTGTCTGAGGATCTAACCCTTCCCCTAATATGCAGATAAAAAGAGGGTTGGCATTAGATTAGATTTAAGTTGATATTTAATCTGCTTGTAATTTACCTTCCCTTGTTCCTCCTTTTGCCTCCTTCATCAACATGCTAAGTAGTTACATATTTAAATGGTGGATGGATGGATGAGTGGAGGGATGGACCGGCAAGGTGCTGTACATAGCTTCCTGAGAGCATCACAACGCCCTGTGTCACTACTCCTTTCAAGAGCCCTCAGCCCTGATGCAAGCAGTGGGGTGGCTCTTTGGTTGAGTTAAGCAAATATCAAAATGCTTTGATGGGTGGATGTCAGTTTTGGAGGCGTAGGTGTTCCTTGGCGGGATACATTTCCATGCAGACCACCCTAGGTAATGCCCACATGTGATGATGAGCTTCATAGCTGAAAAAAAACTGAAATCTAATGACTGAAAGGGGTAGACGAGGACAATCAGGCTGGGGTGCCTTCTGCCTCCATCAGAAGAAATTGCCTTGAAAGGAGGGATTCAGATGTAAATGGGGGCTCTAATGTGAAGGAGAAGCTCCACTTTTTTTTGCATGGGGTCCCCCCTTAAAATTAATACCAGAGTCCTATCTCTGGCAAAGGTCTAGTATGGATTTTGGAAGTACCCCTCATTTTTTTAACCTTTTACAGTTTTAGCATATTGGACTGGGGTTCATTGAGGTTTTGCATACTTTTAAAGCGTGCCTTGACTGAAAAAAGGTTGAGAAAAGCTGGTTCTAGGTCATGCTGGTATATCTGACATCTATTTCTATTTTATTGTGGCTATGGCTATGGAGTTTGGCAGCAATCTGCATCATCCTCTCACAGGGTCAGAAAGACTATTCATTAATTTGGATGTTGTAGGACCATGGACCTCACGCTTACAACACGCCCTTGAAAACTTTTGTCAGCATGTTAATTGTCAGATGCAGGGATGAAAGCACCTTTCTGACATTAGTGTTGATGTGCTTTGCATGGCCGGGCTTCCTCAATTAATAAGATATAATTGATGTAACATAGTATACAGCTTGTCTGAATACAAGATTTGTGGGGTCGGTTGGGAAAATCTGGGAGAGATTTGTGGTTATGTTACAATGGACCTCTGTGTCTGTCCTGCTGCAGAAGTGATTACTGCTTGTACAGCCACAAGACTGATCATCTCATTATTAAATAATCCATCACTTGTATTGATCAGGGCATTTCTAATGTCTTACTCTTTAAAGGTACACTCCAATCAGAAGGGAAAATGAATCCTTAAAGCTGAACTCCAAGCACACAGCTATACATATTATAGTGCTTCACCCAAATATAATACTCTCACCTTAATGTATGGACCATAAGTAAAATCATTTTATGTGATCTAAAGTGCGTATTCCCTAAATCGAGATTAGTGATCTTCTAAAGATGTGTGGGGGGAAACATTTCACTTAGGATATTCAAGATATATAGTTTGGTTGCACAGTGCATTGCTATAAAGTTTGGTGTAGATACACTTGGAGCACATCAAAGATTTTCTATTAAGCATATTAATTTTGACGCTTTTTGGTCGTGTTTTGTATATCAGTTTGTCATTCACATGATTGTAATTGATAGCACAAGCATATTTGTTTATCAGTGGTATAGTGAATCACTGCCACAGTCACTTTTGAGTATGATACTTTATTAATCATGGTATATTTGTCTGATGATTAAGTCTCGATCAGCACGTAAAAAGTTGCACCACGATTTATGTAACATTAGCAGTTACACTTTGATGAGGCATTCACCTAGATGTAAGGAGTTATATAGGGCTATAGACAACCTTTTAGATTATATTAGTGCAGGAGGTTCCTTTTCTTTATTTTTGATATTTTACTTTTTCCAAAAAGTGGATAAACTTAACGCATATTGCAAAAAGAATAAAATCACTTTTTTCTTATTTTTTACATTGTAGCCTGCAAAGTAATGCAAACGTGACGCAATGCACAGGCTTCTGCAGACTGTTCATCCAGCTCCTGTTCATGCCGAAGTGCATGTTATGGAGCTGGAAAACGTTATCTGGACTAGAAAAACTGCACATGTACTCAGGGCCATAACTACAAATTATGGGGCCCTATAGCAAAAATGTGATGGGGGCACCCCTGATGACCTCTCTCTGAGCTGTGAGTAACAATGCCAAGATCCCAAAGACTCCTCTTGTGCATCTTAAGTCATCTCTACACTGTGTACTTTACAGGGAATTAGAGTTGTCAACTGCAACCACTCCAAACCTTAAATATATAGTTTTGTATTATCTTCACATGTTGTATGTTTAATTTGCCCCAACAACCTAATAAGGCCCCCTTCCACCCTCAGGCCCCATAGCAGCTTCCTGTGCTATGGCTATAGTTGCGCCACTGCTTATACTCCATTGAGAAAGAGTCTCTCTTGAACAGTGCTAGACAAAACGTAGTTTTTTCATAGATCCTGTGAATGGATCTGTGAATGAATGCTGCTGCTGCTACAGAAGGCCGTAGAGAGAAGCACTCCACAATTCAGTTAGGTGGGGTCTGCGGAATTGTTCCATGTGACACCCGAAATATGGGAATATGGTTTGAAATGTGAAATTAGCCTTTAAAGATAGTTGAAAATGGTTTGTTCCAGATGCATAACATTGACTTCACTTGTGTTACCCAGATTCCAGCAGCATTGAGAATGTGGAGGCTGTTCTGAACCTACAAGATCGTCTTCACGAGGCCCTTCAGGACTACGAGAGGGAGCACCATGCTGAGGACCCGCACCGGTCTGGCAAACTCCTCATGACCTTGCCGCTACTCCGCCAGACGGCAAATGAAGCCGTGCGCACCTTCTGTCAGATAAGACTGGAGGGGAGAATCCCAATGCACAAACTTTTCCTGGAAATGTTGGAAGCCAAGATGTGACTGATGGAGCTCCATCTGCCAAACAAGAGCCGTGAACCATAAATATCTGGACACTGTACATCAGCTTCTGTTTGCACCAATCATGAACATAACCAGAGGTCTCGCAACATTTTCAAACTCTGAATAGACTTCCATGACCACTGGGATTTTACAAAGTAGTCTGATGATTGAATATCCAGCCATTGCTCACATTTGGAAATCTGCTGTTGGACTGATGCTAGGGCTGTAATCAGCCATTTTGTACACCTCATGCTGTCTGTACAACATAGTATACACACAAGGAGCGCACTGTAGATAATGAATAACCTCCAGGAAGTGAGATGACCACATGCTCAACCCTACTTTATTCAAATGTAGATTCATTTACAGACCATAGTGCTTTCAGTCTTTGTTGGGAAGATGGTAGCCCATGAAAAATGGATTTCAGCCACTGCCACAAACATATAATAACAGCTGTAAAAATATGTGTGTTGTATTGTGAGATCTCTACTGTGTAAGCAGACAATAATATTGTTTATACTGTATATAAATATATTCCTTGAAAAAGCATAATCTGATCTTCTGTCACACACAGACATGCAACCTTGACAAGGCAACTGAAACAGTGATCAATGGTCTGTATGCAAAGCAAAATACCCGTCTATTTGACATACAAGCCAAAGGAAGGATCCAGGGCAGTGAAACGGAATGAGTTCACCTTCACTGCTCTGAGACCTTTCTTTGGCTTGTATGTGAGTGAGGTCAGTGTCCTTGAAATACCATGTGGATCTACAATTTAAAGTTACTATAAGGATGGTGTGCATAGAAGGTTTCTGACTGGTATTTTGCTTTCTGTCAAAATCTTCTTCAAGGTGAATCTGTGGCCACTTAAGGATAGCCATATTCAAAACAAGAAGTAAATTAGCTCTAAAACAAGGCCCCACTGACCTCAGAAGCTTTGGGCACTGTGGAGCAATTTATCATCAAATGTCAAAACAGGAGCACTGAAGTCATTCAATAAGCCGGCTCAGCTCCCACTGCCAGCAGTGACTCTGCATGTCAGCTTTCCCTGCTTCCCCTCCCCCAGAGAGGGAGCAAACTTCCCCTGCTCCTTCTCCTGGCAGTAGCTCAGAAGCTCAGCTCACCTTGTTCACCCTTTGAGTAACCTTCAATTTTGTAATGTAAACACAGAGGAGAAGCAGCTGAGCTGCCTGAGAGAATAACTTAGGGGTTAGATGGGTCTTTCAGAAGTCAGTGAAGGTTATTTTAAAGCTCATTTAATGTTTGTAAAGAAAAAGGAGGCCCCAATGTCAGAAAAAAAAAAAGACAGCACGGAAAGATTTAGGTTGCTAGATCGAGCAAAGTAAACCTTTCCGGGAGAAAATGTTTCTCTCCCGGGTGTCAGGGAGCCGCTATCTAACGTCCGGGAGAGTTGAAATGTCTGCATTTCTGACTGCAAAGTAACTTCCAGAATATTTAACAAATTTGTCTGTAATAAAATGTGTCTGTAGACCCGGAGATACAGGTCCCTCTTCACACCACGTCCGATGAGCTGCGTTCCTCTGCACACCATTGCACATGTATGGTGTGAACAGGTCACATAGAGGACAATTGTTTTCTATGTGCTCTGTTCTCACCACCCTACATGTGCGATGGTGTGCAGAAAAACACAGCTCCTTGGAAATGGTGTGAACAAGCCCTATGGGATAGGCAGCTGAAATGGTATGCGGTTATTGACTTGTCTTGTAAAAGTCAAGCTTGGTCCCGCCCTTTCCACTTCCTGAAGGTGTCTTTAATGTAATTTAATGTGATGGCAAAACAGCCTTATGGACCAAAACAGAAGCTCAAATGATGAGAAGTTGAGATTTGCATTTTAGAGGACAATGGTATTTTTACCCCAGTTGCCACGCTTGTCATTCTATAGAGACTCCATTCTACTTACCTCAGATCAGTCAGTGACGCACACTGTCATGGATAGCGCTAGTCCTCTTCAATAAACTGGTCCAAAGGGAATTGATCAGATGTAAAATGCAATAACTCAAAGCAACCACCTATCACTTCAGTCAAACCATTGAAGAGGTGCTGTCTGATTGGTGGTTCTGGTTTGCTGTATTCTTATGAAGACTGAGAGAGCTGGAAGTCTACATATACTTAACAATTAGTAAATTAGCTTTAAAACAAGCCATCACTGACCTCAGAAGCCTTGGGCACTGTGGGGCAATTTATCTTCAAATTTCATAGTAAAGGCACTAAAGTCATTAAAAAGGCCAGCTCATCTCTCACTGCCCCCCCCTTTCCCCAAAGTAGTGACTCTGCCAGTCAGCTTCTTGCTCCCCCTCTCAGCAATGCCTTGGCAAGTCAGCTTTTCCGGCTTCCCCCCGCTGCTGTGATTCTCCCTCCTGGTAGGGTGACAGGGTGAGCTTTCTCCAACAGGCATTATACAATACTGGCTTTAAAACTACATAGTTATACACAGAACAACAAAAGCTACATTTGAATACAACTGTTGTCTACCTAGCACACATGAATGATAATGAATGTTTAAAGGGTATTTATGGTCAAAAGCAACAAATAAATATTTTTCTATATTGAAGTTCTGTCCCACTCCTAATAACCATATCCATCTAGAAGTTTGTAAATGTAGTTATTAAAGATGCCCATAGGATGTACTTCCTCAATACACTGACACCATTTCACTCAGCCCTGTGAATATTCACTTCCTTGTGTCACCACTGAACGTGTGAACAACGTTACATTATCATTGCTTGCTGGAAGCAATGCATGATGGGATATGTAGTCTTAAGAAATGGAGATTGTATCATATCAAGCAGCAGGGAAAGAGACACAAAGTACACTGGGAATCCAGGAAGTTGATGAAAGTGATGGGCAGATGGAAGGCAGCACTCACTATGTAAAAAGGATTTTTGAAGTAAGCTTTTATTGTATTATCAAAAACATCTCTAGTATGTATTCCTATTACAATGCTGATGTTATAACAGGAGAGGATATGCTGGGACTTTACAACTCCTTAAAGGAACACTAAAATATTCACCAGAGTTTACAGCCTCACCAACCCACCACAGGCATTGCAATCAGCCTTGCTTGGGCTGCTTGGGTATTTTGCTGATTGTAACAGGGAATGCAGCAAGAGGACTGATACTCCAAATTGTGAGAATGAATGAAGATGAGCTGGTGCTCCCTGAGAGGTATAACAAGCAAATCAGTGACTCATCCCACTACGTGTGGCGGGGCAGGCTCTTTAATATGTGATTTCAGTTTGAAGACAGCTACAGTTATTTTACCAGTTGGAGGGTCCTTACAAAATATATATTTTTTTAAATATACTTTATAAATAAATATATACAATATATTAAAAACAAATACTTCATCAGGCTTTCTAAGCATCTAGACAATTCTTAATGGGAAAAAATAAGACATAAGGGTTACACGGGGGCCCATACCAGAACAATGGGGGAGCGGGGGAAAGCTAAGCGTTAAGAATCAGAGTGTAAACTGATAGAAAATCGAAGGCCCCAAATTAAGATGATGTGTTTGTTAATTAGCAGGGATCGTTAGGCTGGGCGCTAATCATTACTGGAGCCAGCAAGCTGGATACTGTGGTGTGAGTGGATGAGAATAATAACATGACGTTTGCCATTCCTGAGCAGCGTGGGGGCCACCTGTTAATGAATAAATCTGAATGCTGATTAGTGGCAGAAGAACCTCAATCTATACAGAGTTCACACGACTGCACACAACACACCCTGCGATCAACCGTGCAGGGCAGCGCTGTACTACACAGGGCTCACAATTCACACATTTGCACACAATACACCCTGCGATCAGCCATTATGCGCAGCGTTATTCTACACAGGGCTCACTAGTCACACGATTGCACACAATACACCCTGCGATCAGCCGTGGAGTGCAGCACTATTCTATACAGAGCTCAAAATTCACACGATTGCACACAATACACCCTGCGATCAGCCAGGGAGTGCAGCACTGTCTACACAGGGCTCACAATTCACACATTTGCACACAATACACCCTGCGATCAGCCGTGGAGTGCAGCGCTATTCTATACAGAGCTCACAATTCACACGATTGCACACAATACACCCTGCGATCAGCCGTGGAGTGCAGCGCTATTCTATACAGAGCTCACAATTCACACATTTGCACACAATACACCCTGCGATCAGCCATTATGCGCAGCTTTATTCTACACAGGGCTCACTAGTCACACGATTGCACACAATACACCCTGCGATCAGCCGTGGAGTGCAGCACTATGCTATAGAGAGCTCAAAATTCACACGATTGCACACAATACACCCAGCGATCAGCCGTGGAGTGCAGCACTATTCTATACAGAGCTCACACTTCACACGCTTGCACACAATACACCCTGCGATCAGCCGTGGAGTGCAGCACTATTCTATACAGAGCTCACACTTCACACGCTTGCACACAATACACCCTGCGATCAGCCGTGGAGTGCAGCGCTATTCTATACAGGGCTCACAATTCACACAATACACCCCGCGATCAGCCGTGGAGGGCAGCGCTATTCTATACAGAGCTCACAATTCACACGATTGCACACAATACACCCTGCGATCAGCCGTGGAGTGCAGCGCTATTCTATACAGGGCTCACAATTCACACAATACACCCTGCGATCAGCCGTGGAGGGCAGCGCTATTCTATACAGAGCTCACAATTGACACGATTGCCGTGGAGTGCAGCGCTATTCTATACAGAGCTCACAATT
>NW_017307078.1:29182-29438 GCF_000935625.1 Nanorana parkeri | reverse complement strand
GCGCTATTCTATACAGAGCTCACAATTCACACGATTGCACATAATACAAACTGCGATCAGCCGTGGAGTGCATCGCTATTCTTTACAGGGCTCACAATTCAAACAATACACCCTGCGATCAGCCGCGGAGTGCAGCGCTATTCTATACAGAGCTCACAATTCACACGATTGTAAACAATACACCCTGCGATCAGCCGTGGAGTGCAGCGCTATTCTATACAGAGCTCACAATTCACACGATTGTACACAATACACC
>NW_017307078.1:28010-28536 GCF_000935625.1 Nanorana parkeri | reverse complement strand
CTATTCTATACAGAGCTCACAATTCACACGATTGCACACAATACACCCTGCGATCAGCCGTGGAGTGCAGCGCTATTCTATACAGAGCTCACAATTCATACGATTGCACACAATACACCCTGCGATCAGCCGTGGAGTGCAGCGCTATTCTATACAGAGCTCACAATTCACACAATACACCCTGCGATCAGCCGTGGAGTGCAGCGCTATTCTATAGAGAGCTCACAATTCACACGATTGCACAAAATACATCCTGCGATCAGCCGTGGAGTGCAGCGCTATTCTATAGAGAGCTCACAATTCACACGATTGCACACAATACACCCTGCGATCAGCCGTGGAGTGCATACACCCTCTATACAGAGCTCACAATTCACACGATTGCACACAATACACCCTGCGATCAGCCGTAGAGTGCAGCGCTATTCTATACAGAGCTGACAATTCACACGATTGCACACAATACACCCTGCGATGAGGCATGTAGTGCAGCGCTATTCTATACAGGGCTCACAATTTACACAAT
>NW_017307078.1:0-25279 GCF_000935625.1 Nanorana parkeri | reverse complement strand
GTACACAATACACCCTGCGATCAGCCATGGAGTGCAGCGCTGTTCTATACAGGGCTCACAATTCACACAATATGGAAACAATACACCCTGCGATCAGCCATAGTGCGCAGCGTTATTCTACACAGAGCTCACAATTCACACAATTGTATACAATACACCTTGCGATCAGCCGTGGAGTGCAGCGTTATTCTACACAGGGCTCACAATTCACACAATTGTATACAATACACCTTGCGATCAGCCGTGGAGCGCAGCGCTGAGCTATACAGGGCTCACAATTCACACAATTGTATACAATACACCCTGCGATCAGCCGTGGAGTGCAGTGCTGTTTTATACAGAGCTCACAATTCACACCATTGCAGACAATACACCTTGCGATCACCCGTGGAGTGCAGCGCTTATCTGTACAATTGCCCCTGTTGATGCCGCCGCCCCCCATCCCCCTGGATCCACCACTGGTAGTACAAGGGCTTGCTGTGTGTTGGGGTGCACTGCATTAAGAAAACAGGGGTCATGTCCTATTTTAAGGTTGTAGCATGTGGGGACTGAAACTTGCAAAGTTGGCCAGTGAGATCAAAAACTCCCAAATGGTCGATAACAAAGTTGGGAATTGTGGCCGGAGTATCCAAGGCATATATAGCCTGACTCGGCCCACCAGACTCCACCTAGTGGCGTATCTACAACAAATTGCACCCTTGGCGTCCCGCTCAGATCCTGGCGAATACCACTCAAAATGTTACTTAGTTATAGGTGGAGCCAGTGGCATATCCAGGGTCAGGGCTGTAGCTACCATGGGGCGAGTGATGCACTCGCCTCAGGCGCAGCTGAGATGGGGCGCAGCCAGGGCCGGTCTGTCTGTGCCCCCTCGGCCCTGTTGCCATAGCGAGCACAGGGCGCCATTGCCAACAGGGGTGCCAGGTGGCCAACACAGCCGTGGCTCGGCAGGGCGAAGAGAAGCGGCACATGCTCCAGCTTCTCCTCAGATCCCTGCTGCTCTCCCCCACCTGTATGGAAGGAGGACTCTGTGTCCCCAATCTCTTTTTCTATTTGAAAAGGGAAATGCCAGGGGTCTGTTTAGACCCACGATATTTCCCGGAAGCCCCCCAACAGTGAAAAAATAAAAAAATCAATGAAAGAAAAATCAAACACACATAACTGGACATGTGCGAAGACTAAACATTTGTTTCAGACAAAATGAACGGAAACTAAAAATGTTTTCATTAGTTTCGTCAAACGAAACAAATTTTTATGCTATTGTGGATTTGGCCACCAACGCGTTCTGCGTATGCGCGCCGCCATCCTGGCAGGGGCACAATTTTCTGTTCTTGCCTCAGGCGCAAAAGGAGCTAGCTACGGCTCTGTCCAGGGTATGGCACATGCCCTGGGTGGTGCCACTTGAAGGGGGGGGGGGCGCTGCTCCGTGTTCGCGGTTCATTGAAAGTTTTCCGACCCACGTAGACAGCTGACTTTTTTCTCACCCCATCCCTCTCCCATACACATCTGCCTGCCCAGCTCACGTCACTGGTTGCCAGGAGCTGGGTGGGACGCCTGGCACTTGTAATGTACACTTGTATAATATTTTATCTCATGCCACAAATAAACTTTAAAACAGATAGTTGCATGGATGAAAGCCTCAAAAGAGACCTGGTCTAATCTTTCTCCATACACATCACATAGTAACCACTGCCACCTTGTGGGTATTTTCCTAATTACAAGTAGACAAATGGTACTTCTACAAGGGGTGTACTGCTTACTGCAGGAGTAGGCAACCTCAGCAGCACTCCAGCTTTTGTGTAACTACAAGTCCCATGAAGCATTGCAAGATTCTGACAGCAGCAGGCATGACTCCCTGAGGCAGAAACATGATAGGATTTGTAGTTTGAACACAACTGGAGTGCTGAGGTTGCTTACCCCTGAATTGGAGGATGTATTCTGTCCTCTCCTGCACCATCACCTCCTGGCTCCCACCTCTGGCCTATCAAGAAAAAAAAAAAAAGAGATACTGTGTGTGCCACATAGTATGTGGAGACAATAAGGCTTCATTCAGGGCCTGTTCACACCTATGCCTGCGATTAATGCATGTGCACCTACTGTGCATTAAAGTGCGGCTCAACTGTAACGCACAGTATTGCCGTACCAGGCATTGCGGCTTAGAGGTGCGTTTGGGGTGCCATTCAAATGAATGGCAATGCAATGCACCTGACACACTGTAATGCACAGTATAGGTGTGAATGGGCCATCATACCAACAATGTCCATTGGTTTCGCCCTCCTTAAAAGTCCCAGTTTCTCATGTGACCCCTTGAGAAAATGAACTGCCCACCCCTGTAATAGATGGTGGATCTAATGTGGTGGACATTCATTGGATCAAGCTCTCCTAGTGACTGGCTATTACAGGGTCAAGCTGGTACCCTCTATCATCCTTGTTCCTCTGGACCTGTAGACACTGATATGGCCCTTTGTCACATCAACAATGCAAGTAATAACATTTGATCCCATTGTTTAAGTTTTGACCCATTTATCTGGTGTGCAATTTTATTTCTCTTCACAGCATAGTTTGGTATCTTCCCTGGATGTGTTCTAAGGCCGGCAAGGACTGGTATATGCAACAAATTTGGGCTATCCTTTCATGAATAGATATGTACATATAGGGTTTGATTTACTAAAGGAGCAGAATCTGTTCACTTTGCTCGGTACAAAGATAAAGTTGTGTTCACTTTGAATATCTGATCATGTGCAAAGAAATTTTATAATGGATATTTACATGCACAGGATTGGATGATTGAAGTAAACAGAAATTCAGTGTTCACGAAGCAAAGGGAACATTCACTTGGCAAACTGAAGTAATTATAGACTTTGCTAAGTGAACAATCTCTATTTTTTAGATATTGGTTATATTTGAGTGAGCATGTGACTAGACGATGTTCTCTAAAGTTTTTACATGCACTGCGCAAGCTGTGACACATTTTAAATGAAACCGTCATTACCTTGCTTTTGGTTTCTCTCCGTCTATTCTATTAGCTTTCATGTATTGGGAGAGAGTTTGTTTGCTCCCAGTTTCCGATCATTAGTCATTCCGGCTTTGATTTCCACTATTTCACACACTTTATACTGTATGTACCATGTCTATTGAGCATGTTAGTTTCACTTTCCATGATCTAGGACATAAAAGGATGGCACGGGCCTCCTGCTGTATACAAGGCTTTTGTCACTACCCACTGTATATTAAACCCTATGAGATGATTTCTCTTGTATTCTTGCTCTGTATTGCTCAGAGACTCATGATTGTATTACCAAGTATATGTTCCTCCTTTGTACTGTACCTCTTGTACATGTCCTTTGTGAAGTTTAAAATAAATATACAAATAAAAAAAACATCATTCTCCTCTCTAGATATAAGCATTGTGGGGAAATTCATCCTTAAAATAGAGGCACTGAAATGTCAGCTGTTTCATTGTTCATTTCTATTGCACCTAAATCTTGGCTCACTGCCAGCACTGTAATTTAAGCACACAATGAATGTTTCTAAGCTGTGGGGCAACAACTAAAACCCAACTTTATATATTGTGATCAGTTTAGGTGGCTGAGACTGAGTATTACATCACAGTACATGCATCTAGAGGTTGTAAAGCTCTGTTAATGCTTGGTAAGTATGTACACATGTCTTAGGGCCGGATCACACTTTTGTGCTGCAGTGCAATGCAGTGCATTAACACAATGCAGAAGAGCAGGTGGCTGAGACTGAGTATTACATCACAGTACATGCATCTAGAGGTTGTAAAGCTCTGTTAATGCTTGGTAAGTATGTACACATGTCTTAGGGCCGGATCACACTTTTGTGCTGCAGTGCAATGCAGTGCATTAACACAATGCAGAAGAGCAGCATAGTGTAAAAAGGCCCTTAATGTCCACAGTATGGGCACAGGTGCACTTTAATGAAAACCTGTACTGATATAACGTGTAGGCAGGGCCGGATTTCCCACAAGGCCAACCGAGGCCCGGCCTTGGGGCAGCAGGGAGTAGAGGGGCAGCAGGGGTGTGGAACTGCTATCTCCCGACGCCCGGGACATGCAGTTCTGGGCACTAGGCGGGTAGTTGTTTTCTATATTTAGCCCTGCTTTGGGCAAGCAGGGCTAAACGTATAGCGGGGAAGCTGCCACATGTTTTGTACAAGTGATCCCGGCGATGTCGCCGAGATCACTTGTATGCAGGCTGCATACAGTGGGGTGCATTGAGGAACCCTGCCTTGGTGCAGCAGAGAGAGTAAATCCGCCCCTGTGTGTAGGCCACCACTACTGTCTGAATATTCAAATTTTCTAGCCGTCATAATGATCATATATAGCTCACCACAGGTTTCGTTCTAAATGATTCTAAATGATTGCACCTATACAAATGTCCTGATCTGTATGCTACTTCACAGGTATGAATGCCATGAAATGAAATGTCCATGTCACTGAGTATATCTTAACGCTGGCCATACCCTGTTAGAATTTCGATGAAACATTTGTTGGGGAACTCGATCTTGGCATCATTAAAGTCAACTAACATTCGAAAGCCCTTACAAATTTCATCCAGACTGACCACTTGAATGGAATCCCAGACGTATTAAACAGGTTTCTTTTGTGCTCAGTACAATATCTACAATTTTACCCAAACAAAAGTCACATTCACAGCTACAATTCCATTTGTTCATTCAGATAAGAAACGAAAGAAAATGTCCATACTTCGATTTGCCATGTTACCACGATCAAAAACAAATGACAATTAGACCCCTCTAACCAGAAGAGGATCAAACGAACTTTCTGAAAATGACACTTTTCAAACAAAGTTCCCTATTAGTTGGCCTGCATAGGTCTGAGCTGTCAGTGGTCTCTGTCTTGGGCAGTCTGCGTGTCCTCTGGGTTGTGGCCCCTCTGTTCTGGACTCTTTGCCAGGGCCAGAAATATTCTTTCTAATCCTATTGACAAACCAAATGCAATCAGCCTCTGAACATCTGGAGAGATTTAACAAATTAAAGAGCCTCTCGCTCCCTGCTCACAGAGACTACGATTACATTGTAGCAGGCAGATTCCCTTCGTGTGAGAGCGATACGATGGACACAGATTCACCGCTTGTGGATTGATTCACTTTTCCTTCATCCGTGGCTAAGGGTCCCAAGCAGCAGATACCGCAATGGACTTCTCTCTGGTGGATGAGCAGGTACAGGGAATCCATAGCTAAACAAGGTTACAGCCAAAAGAAGCCATTTATTTGGTTAATAAGGTTGTTTTATGAATGGGCTCATTGCATAAGGCAGGACAAAGACTAAGAATGTGCAAAGTGCAAACATTCAGAGCAACTAGATTCCAGCTAACCGTATACATTGTGTGCACTCTGAACTGACAGATATGGCTGTCATGTTTGCATGAGATTGATGTCTAAAAACGAAACAGGAAGGCATGGCCCCTAGCAAACAATCAGATATTTGATTGTATTCTCTTATCTGGTGAACTACAGGTGAAACTCAAATAATTAGAATATCGTGCAAAAGTAATTGCAGTAAGTGCTGCAAAAGGGGCCCAAACAAAGTACTGAGT
This sequence comes from Nanorana parkeri, assembly GCF_000935625.1. NCBI lineage: Eukaryota > Metazoa > Chordata > Amphibia > Anura > Dicroglossidae > Nanorana > Nanorana parkeri. The sequence goes on along the minus strand of NW_017307078.1, from coordinate 19,701 downwards.
ACATATGCATGCTTGTACTTTTCAGAGGTCCGATATTGTTCTATGTACAATCCTTGTTTTATTGATTGCATGTAATAATCTACTTTTTTGAGGTTGTGGATTAGGGGTTCTTGGGATTTTCATGAGCTGTAAGCCATAATCATCACAATTATGACAAATCACGGCTTGAACTATCTTGCTTTGCATGTAATGAGTCTATCTCATATATTAGTTTCACCTTTTAAGTTGCATTAGTGAAATAAATGAACTTTGCACGATATTCTAATTATTCGAGTTTCACCTGTATATGAGCTAGATTTGGCTTTGAGCAACAGCTCCGCTTTTGCATTCTCTCACTTCAATTAAGCCCCCATCTATAGCTATCCACACAGCATTGTATAATCTGTAGTGTATCTCTATAGCAAAGGGGGATGAGATCTGGCTAGCTGCAAGTTTATTGTACTACAAAGCTAGCATTTACCCCTTCAGTACATTAATGGTAATGCGCGCGACCTTATTCGCCACCACTGCACATTTCTGCACTGACCGCCAACGCATACTTCTGCCTTTACCATCATTGCAGTTGCACCAGGCCACTTCAGTATTCAACAAACAGGCACACTTCCTGCAAGTGCTAAACATGCATATAAAACAGATGGGCATACGATCTCAAAATTGTCTTTCCTTGCACACCAGCTTACATTGTAAATCTTATGATGAAAATTCATGTACTGGCAGCTAAAATGAAAGAGGGAATAGAGATATCAAATCTGCAGTCACTTCAGTGTAATGTTTCAGTCATGGGGGAGGAAGGGGAGCTGTATAGAACATTAAAAGTACATGTATGTGCCATGAGGCAGTAAACAAACCACACAGATAACTAACTGCAAACTATTATTATTATACGGGATTTAATTAGCGCCAATAGTTAGTGCAGCACTTTACAATATAAACTAAGAATGTGTGGTCTTCCTCCTCAGTGGAGACAATGGTAAAACCAAGGGTAGACTACACAGGAAGTTATGATTTTGGGGTAACCATTGACCTTTAGATTTGTTTAAATGTTTTTGATTGAGTTTCCTGTTTTGTATCTATGTATTTTTGTCTCCCGCAGTTATCGGCAATGAGTGGGATATTTTTGTATGCCTCCTACAATGGGGACCTGTCTTTCCAAACCTCGTTATCCACTCTCAGTACAGGACCAGGACAGAGTACAGATCAGGGAGACAGGGGGCATCCGACAAGCGATACAGTCTGGCTGTGGATTGCCATTTTGGCCACAGTAGGAAACATCATGGTTCTTGGGGTTGTATGTGCGTGCACCTTCTGAGAGAACGTTAAAGGCCATTGCTCTGGGTGTCAAGACTGGATGCTCTGCCTTCCTTCACATCTCATTTCCACTGATTGTCATTGTTTCCTTACCTCTTGCATATACTGTATTTTTCACCAGTAAATGTGTGTAATTTGTCATGCCAAGATTAATAAATGACACAAGAGCTAGTAACCACGCAAGACAAATACAACATAAGAGTGGCAAGAAGACAAAGGTACTAATAGGACTCTTGATGTTACTTTATTAGTAAACTCTTCTCTACATTGATGTACCTGTATCATTACCATGTCTTGTATGTTCACGGGTTGTGTTGTCTGTTAAATAAAGTATGTAAGATTCTCCCATGGTCCGTGCAATCTGTTTTTTACTGTGTCATTTGTTGGGCATCTTTTCAATGAACACTTATATGAACAATAAAGTATGTTATTAAAAAAAAGAGCTAGTAACAAGATATTAAATAAGTGACTTTTTTTTTTATTATTAATAGCGTACAAAAAGAAACAAGGTTACATATAGTATGATACACATATTACAATTTCTTAATATAATGTGCTGTTTCACCAGAATAGCAAAAATAAAATTAAAATAAAAGTAATTTTGACTTTCATTACAAATGGACTATTTATCTACTGTGGTCTTGCTTTACAGAGAACCAGTACGATGTTAACACCCCGCTCCCCCAGCTATACTAGAGTACATAACGTGCTAGGCGCTGTTCTTGTAGTTTATCAGATTACTGGTCCTTTATACAGTACACCTACACTGAATTTATGTGTTCCATAAACTGTTTCTACTGATATTTACATTTCTTCTCAAGTGTTTTCATAGCATTTTTCAGTGTCTTTCTAAGCTGCCTTAATCATTAGTACTGTGGCTATAGTCGAGTAGGTTTGGCCAACATAAAACTCTGAAAACAAATATATAAACATGATGAAAAATGGAAAATGTAAAATAGCTTAGGCGTGCAAAAACATGATTAAAACAACCTAAGATCCCTATTGAATAGGGTTTGGGGTTTTAGAGTCATCACTCCACAAAGATAAAAACTGGTAAAAGTTTGCAGTTGATAATGGCAAAGATGTTTGAGAAGACCCTATAGTAAACCTGTGCCCCGGGATAAAATAAGGCTGCTGGGGTGCAGCATGAGCCATAAGGTGTCAGATCTTTCATGTGGGGGCTTATTCACACTGTGTTTAGCTCCATGTTTCTGCACACCGCATTGAGCTGCATGTTTCTGCACACCGCTGCACTTGTATGGTGTGAACAGGGCATTGTTTTCTATGTGCCCCATTTACACCATACATGTGTCAAGATGTGCAGAAAAATGCAGCTCAACAGAAATGGTGTGAACAAACCCTTCCAATTCGCTTAACCAGACATCTGCCACAACAAGTTCTGTGTGAAAATACCCATTTTCTCAAGTTTGCTAATTGCATATGTATTTCACATCTCTCCACCCACGTGATAATGCTTTGGCATGAGGACAGGTTGTGGGGGAAAGGGGGAGAGGGGGGTTGTATAGTGGCACCCTAAGGTGTAAAGGTGCCTACACACCTATCAATTATCGTTCAGAAATCGTCCACGAATGGTCTTTCGATTGATAATCGATGATCAGTTGATGGGAACCCATAGTTTTTTTTTTTCTCTACTCCTGGCCGAATTTGCTCGATCGGTCAGGCTGGAAAAACTTTTTTCGAATCGTATGAAAATCAATGGATTAGTGGCGTTTTCGTACGGAAAACAAAAACGCAACATGAACATTGCAAATGAAAATCAGTTCTGACGATTGACGAAATTCGGTGAGTTATTATTGCTACAAACGATTATTGAAAAGACATTGGTCTGTGTGTGTGAGGGGGTATTAGAGTGGAAATCGAACGAGGGTTCGGTGACGGCATGAAAAAAAATCTACCGATAATTGAAAGGTGTATGGCCAGCTTTCGGCTACATTTACTCTTAGGGGTTTTAGTATCATGTGTTTCACATACATGGTAGTGCATGCAAAATGTATCAAAAATGAACTGCACCCCGAAGCACGAAAAACACAAAAGGTGTAATTGTAGCCTAAAGGTACAATTTGCTGCCTTGTATTGAATGCCATCTTCCAGCAGACTTAGTTTACAATGTTTGATGTAGCACATGTACAGGCTTTTAAGGTTCTATGCTTGGACCATCATAAATGTTTCACAGAATCCTGCCTGTGCCATCATTCTCAATCACACTTGAACATACTGGTAGATGTTGCCTCTCATGCTGCATGCATGCAGACAACCAGCGGTTTCAGATGGAGGTTGGGAATGGTTGAATGGATGCATGAAAAAGTGTTTTAAAAATGTTTGTGGATATCTTACCATTACTCCTGCACTACATGGCCAAAGTATGTGGACACCTGGAGTCTTCAGTGAAGGGTTCTTATTAATGTTGAGCATTCCAACTGATTGTAGGCAACTGTGAACTTCCAATCTTGACACAAAAGGGAAAGGCCCTTTCCTGGTCCAGCATGACTGTGCCCCTGTGCACAAAGCCAGCTCCATAAAGATATGGTCTGATGAGTTTGTCCTGCTGAAATGAAGTGGCTTGTACATAGCCCTGACCTCAACCCTACTGAACAGCTTTGGGATGAACTGGAATGCCAATTGTCAACCAGGCCTTCTCCGGACCTGACCTCACAAACGCTCTTTTGGATAAAGGAGTCTAGTGGATAAGCTTCCCAGAAGAGCGGGGACTATTATATTACAAAGTGTGTGTGTGGGGTCAGGGTAGTCCATATTTTGGAATGGGATGTCTAAAGAGGTCCTGTAGGTGCGATGGCCCCAACAAGTTCATATAGGTGGGTGGTCAGATGTCCACAAACATTTGGCCATATAGTGTATATCAAACAAAGGTTCCCTTTAATCTACCCAACAAATACACACAGCGCTTCACACATACTGTATTCCTAAGGTTTTCAACCTCATAATGAACAACTATAGAAAACAGGTCAAAGATTTCAAGTTATAATGAGATGGTATATGTGATACAATCACAAAAGGTAGCTTCTGCATATCAGTAATGGAAGAGAAATTGATTTGACTGAAAACTTTCATTTGATTTGATGTTATTCTTATTCATGATGCAGAGATAAATTACTGATATGCTTTTGTGATGTTCTGCTGAAAAACACAGAACAATAAGACACATGTTGTGTGAGGGAGAAAAATAAAATAAAAATCAAGGTTCTGACTGCTCCCAGACAAATAAAAGATCAGAACTGTGAAGGACTTCTGGTCGTTTCAGAAGTAGCTCTGGGGTGAGCTTTAGCTACAAGTAAAAGACAAACAATCTGGGAAGTGCCAGAATCAATAAGTGTTAGATCCAGGCGTTCAAGTGTTCAGAGTCAATAAAGCAAGCAATGTCTGATAACAGCATGTCCAAGCAAAAAAAAAAAACCTCTACATACCACTTGATTCTCTGGATCCAGCCAGTAATAAGCAATAATCCCCTCTTATCTCAGTGTGTAGAACTGTAGAGATTGACAGTCAATCTAAGGACACATCAAGCCATAATCTCATCTAATAAAGGACATTCAGCAATCTATTATGAAATATTCCCTCAAGTAATCCTACTTCCTGGTTGGCAAGAACGGTCCACGTATCATGCGTGAGCTCTATGTGCCAAGACCATCATACTCTGCTCCTATGAAAATGACTGGCTGGGTACACTTCCCAGTATGGAATACCACAGTTCCCAGCAGAAGTGGTCTGTCCACTAAAAACTGGGTGGGATTTGTAGTGTGTGCCAAGTCCCTACTGTATCCATTGTTCATGGTTTTACTTACAAGGCTTTATCTTTGTCAGTCCACTTACCACTGGAACTTGATTTTTAGTAGATGCTGGCTAGCTGAAACACGTACTGGCCTCTTTTACCTCTTGGCACTGTAGCAGCAAGATTTTTGTCTTTTCATGGGTACTATAAAAAAAGATGTGCCATACTGTTGGATTTTATTGAGATTTGAGAAGAAAAAGCAAAACCTCGATGCAGCAAGGGAAGCAAGCATCCCAGGTAGTGGTGAGTCTAGGACAAAGACAAGAGCTCTGCTCATAAGAAACTAGCGGCGTGTGAACTATCCAGAATCTGCCAAAAAGTAGCAAAAAAATATGTCCTAGCCAACTGTTTGATCAAAGAAGTTTCACTTACATGGGTCAAAACGGAAAGGATGAAAGACTGTATTGCTAATCTTAAACACATTGGGAGGAATTTATCATAGCAATTGCGAGTGTTTGAACTTGCATGGAATATATTTGACATGCTTTGTTGCAGATTCATAAATGAGATTAAATAGACTCCAGGAAAGAATCTTAACTGTTGCTTCTTGAAGAAGTGAGTATCCGATTGCCTTATGGGGTCAGGATGGAATTTGTTTCCCCTGGTGGAGCACATTGAACCATGCTTTATAGGGGGTTTGTTTGCCTTCCTCTGGATCAACAGTGGGTAACTGTGGGCATAGCGTTCTGTTTTAGGTTTTTTTTTCTCATCTCTATAGGTTGAACTCGATGGACTTTTTCAGACAGCTGCAGGACAAGGGCAGATGTATACAGTTGTGAACTTTCACAAAACACGTGCAATCGGGAAAATAGTGCAAGCTCTGGTCAAAACGGGTGCACATGTTAAAAGGAGCGGCTAAACAGATTTGCACATAAAACAAAATGATCTAAGCGGCTAAAACAGTTACAACTGCTTTGATAAATTTCCCTCATTAGGGGGGAATTTATCAAAACAGGAGAAGACAAAATCTGGAGCAGTGGCCCAGGGCCACCAATCAACTTCTCTCTTCAGTTACGATTTGAAAATCAAAGAGAGAAGCGGATTGGTTGCCATGCACACCTGCTACAGATGTAGTCTGCTCCAGTTTTGATAAATTCCCCTCAGTGCGTTTCAAAAAAATATCAACCCAAAAGCATTAATTTTATCTTGTGTCAAGGACTTTTCCCAAAAGGGGTTTGATGGGAAAGTGATATTCCAAAAATGGACAATTGGACGTAAGATGATACCAACATAACAAAACGTGTAACACTGAGTAATTCACTTAGAGGAACTTAAAGAACAATATCAGTCACCAGTTTAAATCTTAAAGGATGTTACCTGCTACAGAAGAGGTACTGTAAACTCGTCTCTCCGGCAGCCCATATAACCTACCTTTAACCTTCACATCCTCGATCAGATTATTCAGCATTCAGCACTTCTGGAAATGTTGAATGCCTGTGTCCTTCACCGTGTGCTGTGGTTCCATCCTCTGACTACTACATCACCATAGAAAAATGGCAGAGTAAGGGTTGAAGGATGGAATTACAGCTTTTGAAGGGGGACAATGGCATCCGACACCCCCAAAGGTGTTGAATACTGAAAAGTTTTACCAAGGTTGCAGCGCTAGAATATAAGAGAAGTAAGAGACACAGGCTGTTGGAGAGGCGAGTCTAATACCTCTTCTATTGCAGGGAACAGCGATTAAGATTTTTAGTTTTTTGTTTGGCAACTGACAGTGTTGCTTTAAAAGGGATCAATACATTATTTGGAAAGTGGATTAGCTCACAGATATGAAAACTAAAGCTGTTGTTACTGTACTCGAGAGAACAGAAGAATGTCCATATGCCAATATAGTAAGACAAATATACAATGTAACAGTAAAAAAACACAGTAGCAGTCATGCTGGCACACCAGAACAAAGATGGCACTTGTAAAAGGCACTGCTGGGTATTTTCATTCAGGATCACCATTGTAACAAGGCACAAAATTGTTGTTTGCTCCTGAATCAGTGCTGTAAACCAGAGCTGTCTCTTTTAACTTCCCACCAATGAACTATTTTGGCAAAACATGTAAGTAAACATTTGTATCATAAGGAAATCTAAAATAAATAGAGGAATGGTTAAATATGTAATGCCTTGGTTTGGATACAAGTCCCAATATTGTTATCAAGTCTAGTTTTAAAACCCAACTGCAGCCAAAACTATTTATTTTCTATATACGTTTTTACTGCTGCCTGTGTCCTCATTGCGGAGGTGCAGCCAAACCTCTTGTCCCAGTGTCACAAGGACAGGACATCTCTCTAATGGAGACCAAGGCAGCAATGATAGCACATTTAATTAGTAGAGTCTGGAGGTGTTAGAACATCTGTCAGGTTTATATTTCTTTCTGTGTCTTCCTGGCCCTGTGACATCTCAACCCTTTCATTTCTTTTTGAGGTCTCACAGGGACAGTAAGTGATGAGAAACCTCCAAAATGAGAACATAGACAGCAATACAACTTGACAGATGTTCTGATGCATATCCTCCCTATTGACAGCCAAAAAAAATGGCTAGGGTTGGACTTAAATAAGCATGCTACTCAGAAATGCTGGATAGTAATACTATTTGTAAGAAAAGGGATACAATGGCTGTGCCTAACCTAACCTTCCTCAAGCCCATCAGAGTAATCTTCTGCAATACAGCCACTGTCAAAATGATGTCTCGTTTAGCCTAGGCTTCTGTGGAATTTTTGGAGGAGAGGGTGAAGATGTGGAGATGTCTGTTGAAGAGGTTAAAGAAGGTGATGATGGTGCTACACAAAGAGGTGGGGGTGGTGGAGGGGCCGGTGAAACTGGCCGCCTAACTGCTGGAGTAGATGATCGTGGCGAATTCATCCTGGTGGTTGCCACTTCTGTGCTGGAACGTCGTGAGTCTAACTGGTGTGATTCTGTGTTACGTGCAAGCTCTTGACAGCGTTCCACAAAACTGCCACTGGTGCGGGGAGACGGTGGATCGGAAACTGCAGCGGACGTCTGGCCCTCTGCCCTTAACTGGCAGCTCTGTGTTTTACTGGATCTCATGCTGGATCGAGGGAGGGAGTCTGACTTGTGCAAAGAACTGAAACTCCCAGATATGTGTGGCTGCAAGCTGCACATAGAGGCCCAACCTTCTGTAGAGCGAGTTGATGCAACCTGGGGGCGTTGAGAGGAGCTTAACATAAGTCTGGAGAATCGATCTCGCATGCTGTCACTCAGCTGAGACTGCAAGCTGAAATACAAAAACATAAGAGGGGTTATTGCTGGACTGCTTTCTGAAATCCAAGGAGAAACAAGGCCGGTACCCTCAGCTTAGGTAAAAGACAAAATACAAGTTAAAACTGTTTTTAACTCTATGGAGACACGGTTACTAAATTTAAATATGTTCACGCTGGAACTAAGGAGATTAAGGGGGGACATGATTTTCATGTACAAAATGTTCCATAGTCATAGCAACATTAGCAACAAACTCTTTACGATTAATTCCGTAACAAAGACTAGGAGGCCACCACCTGAAACTGGTAGAAAAAAAATTCAAACACAAGGGGCGGAGGGGGTTCTTCTCAGTTCGCGCGTTTAGGGTCTGGAACTCGTTGCCACAAGCAGTGATTTCAGCTAATAGTGTGGAATCGTTCAAGAAGCTTTTGGACGATTTCCTGAGAAACGGTAATATACAGGGGTACAAGTACTCCTAAAAACGAGATGACTCGGGGATCTTTACACACACACACACACAATAGGTTGGACTTGATGGACATGTGTCTTTATTCAACCTCAAATACTATGTAACTATGGAGCTAAAACCATACACCATGTACAGGTTATGGTGCAAGAATGAAAGTATTTTTTGTAGTAATAGAACCGGTAAACAACTGAAAGCTTTTAGCAAAAAGTTCAACATTGACAGTTATTTTACCATATAAATATTTCTGCACTCCACTGCTAAAGCAAAACTATATTATTTTGACAGTTTTTGAAGTAACTCTGTCACTTTAAAATTAAAAAAGACAAAAATAAAAGGCATGTACAAAATAAAATGAAACGATGTGTGTGTGCACACAAGTGCAGCAGCTTATACTGTCCCATCTACACCAGAATACCCGCTCGTTATGAACAGGCAAAGCTCCAACACATCAGGGTAGATTGCCTGCACCTACACTCTATTGGCTATGTAGCCAGCCCATATTAGTGATAGGCCAACAGGGGAACATGTGGTGTGCAGGAGGGTGCGGGCAAACTCTGAAACTACTCTACAAGTGTCAGAAGGTTTACCTGATTATAATGGCCTAGCATTCAGGCATAGAGGGAGGAATGAATGCTGCTCTTGGTATATACAGATACATCTTGGTGCATGCCTTTTATACTTCTAAGCAGTTCTATTTTTTCTCTTAAAGTGTCAGACTCACTTTAATATGTAAGTGAGGGTGTTGAGGTTATTAATTAGTTAATAGTTTAAATACCTTGTTTATACACACATGTGGGCAGCAATTATCACACGCTAAATTTGCAAGCTTTGCTTCTATCTTTCGTTGTGCGATGGCTGTAAATTTCGTACGATCTGCCCATCCTGGACAGGCAGATCGTACTTGCGATCATCGCAAGCCCTCCCCGCTGAGGGGAGGGCTTGCGATGTTTGCAGTGCTGAGTGGGCAGTGTGCCCGTGCGGCATTAGTCTCCCGACCACACCGCCAACCCGCCGAAAATCATACGATTTTCGGCAGGTTTTCAAGCGCGCTCAGAAGGCGAATGTCGTGCGATCTTACAGTAGAAGTAGTCGCTGCCCATACACATGTCTATTATCGTACGATCGAGGGATCACCCGCGATTATCGTACGATAATCGGCAGGTGTATGGGCACCTTTAGCAGTACTGCACTTCTCCTCATTTCTCAATACATGTCTATGGGTCAGATCTAATCCGACATGAAAACAGCAGGCTCTCAATAAAGTTAACAGAGTTTATCTTTTATTCTGCAGAAAAGCTTGCAGTGCTCCCTGATTTAGATAATCACTGTAGTAAACATCCGTATGACTACTTGAAGAAACATTAACAAATCCGTATATGAAATACATTAATCATAATATGGAACAGCAAATAGGCTGGTGCAGTCATGCTTTGGCCTTCTCCTCCATCTCTACATTTTCATATTGGACACTGAGCCTGCCCTGCACATTTAGGAGATAAGGGGCAGGAGAAGTGAAACCATTCCAGCTTTTTTTTCTGTACACTTTTTCCTTTTGTAAAGCATGTACCTGGCAATTGATGCGCGAGGGTTGGCACTGTGACTGAATGATGTGGCAGGGCTTATTTCAGGGGTGCGGGTCAGAGCCAGGTCACACTGCTCCAGCTGTTCCAGCAGCTCTTTCTGAGTGAGTCCCCCTTGTTCTGCTGCAAAGTAGGAAAACACAGTGTAAATTATAAACCAGTAGAAAATGGCATTGGCTTAGCCAGGTGCAGATTTACAAAGGAGAGTTGGGACGGGATTGTTTACCCAGAGAAGAAACAAGACAGAATCCGTTGATGAATTGGTTACCATTAACACTTTAGATTCCACATAAAAACACTTGGCAGAGCTTCATTAGAGCAAAAGGCCGTTAAGTTCTTTTGGTAAAACAACCACCTTAAACCTATTAGTAACTAAAAACACATACAAACGGGCAACTAAACAAAAGGGAATGGGATGCTAGGCATGAACTTGATGTCCCAAAAAATGTTCAGGCACGGGGCTAGTAAGGGGAGAAGACAGACTTGGCCAAACGAGCATTCCGAATCAAACCAAGAACACAAAATCAAGCACCCACTTACCACCCGTCTCCCCTTTGTTTACCACCTCCATAGCAGTAGTCAGATCCCACATTTGAAGGCAGCCACTGGCATGGCCAGTGAAGAGGTAGCGCCGTGGGCGAGAGCCTATACGGCTTGATCCATCACATTCATGAACTGTGAAGGAGGTAATGGGGGTTCCATCCACAGAGCGAACTTCACAGATTCTGAAATGAATACAAAAAAGGTAGTAGATATTAAACTGCATGAGACGAGATCACTGAAGATATTTTTTTTTTAATATATTTTAAAATATTTTATTTGTTTAGGCAGCAAAATACATTTCTGTTGGTACAAGGAATCACCAGGCATGACAAAGACAATGACTCTCACCTCTTCCCAGTGGAAGACAAGCGGGCATAAACAATGTTAGAATCCGGAACCACTCTTTGGATGAAGACCTGTTGATCATCTCTCTCTCCAAAGGGCCCTGAAGAGAAAGGCAGGAAGATCAATGTAAGGGACCCAAAGATAAAACTGCATGGCAAGACATCCAAACAAACACAGTTAGGTCACTTTAGGGCTCATTTTAAAAACTTACCAATATCATTCCCAGCACTGCAGCCAGCATGCCCATCAATATCTTCTAGAGCAAGGATTTTAAATGATGCTAGAGGAGTGGATCCAGGCTGGGTGGAGATCATACCACGGAAGCGAGTGACGGTCCAGGTGCGCACATGGTTGTTATCTGCACAAACTAAATGACAGACAAAACACAGAGCTTAAAACTGCGGATATACTGCCAGAAAACATAACTTAAAGCATCATATGAAAGTTTGTTTAATAAGGGAACAAAAAGCCTTACAGCTTTAGGGGTGTATAGAACTGCAGGGTTAGTTGACACAGTGTAAATATTGCCTACTGACAAGTCCTCTTTTGCGGAGATAGAACACGTTCAAGGACCAATTTACAAAGTTGACAAGCCAAGATAAGGATCTTCATTTTCAAATAAGTCACACAGAGTCCACTGAGATTTGAGAATTACAGTCATATGACTAAAATAAAGATCATTATCCTTGCATTGAAGGTTTGTTAATTCGGCCTATAATATCTTGTGCCTACCATCTACTTTGCCTGTGCTGCCAACATATCAAAATGTTTTCTCACCAACATGAACATGAATATTGAGAGACAGCACATGTAAAACAGATTACGTTTAAAGTGTATGTGATCAGTCTGGCAGTTTAAAATTGGAAGGCTTTCAAAAATTGGGGAAAGATGGGAACAAATAATTATTGTTTTCCCAGCATGCACGGTGTTCAGCATTTCAATGGACAAATGTTTGACTAATAGAGGTTAACAGGCAGAGCAAAGAAATATTGCAGAGAGTTCCCGCTTACAACTTCAAGTATCTCCAAAGAGTGAAAACCCTCCATTTGAGGTCAGTGCCCCATAAAATTCAGTGCAAGGACTAGTTTCCTGCGGTGGCAAGGGAAACTGCCTAAGAGAAGGGGCCCATATTGGAGGATCAACTACTTAAAGGGAAAGGGATAGATAAAAGGTCAGCTGTGTTTCCAATGAATATATGAGAAATGATTATATATTGATCATAGAGTATTTGTGCAAAGGATCAATATAACACTGATTGCACATAATACACAAGTTTGCACCATATTCAAGGCAGCAGTAGTTAAGCAGTTGAGCAATTAGACTGAGACATATAAGAAACGTTTAGAAGATGTTAAGGTGCACATATAACAATCAGGCACCAAGGTGGCTATGTGGTTAGCAACCTTCCAGTACAGGTGTGCGAAGTGTGATACTATCTGCATGTTCTTCCCGTGTTTGCTGGGTGCCCAGTTTACTTTCATAACCCAAAAACACAGGTAAATTACAGAAGTTAAGAGGTGTCAGAGTAAATTATATCTACATGTGGAATAAAGGCTTGCCAATCCACTTTGCTTTCATTACTATGCCAAGAAAATCCATTTGCTAGACACAATAGGGCAATTATCATAAACATACATTGGCTTGATGGCACTTGAGGAAGAGACATATAACACTCATTACCTGAGATCAGGTGTCTTTCCGACAGCATTATTTTGGTCACAGAACTACGGTGAACTGTGAATGTCTGGAATAGCTGAGGACCAGACCCAACAGTCTCTGGATGCTGAACAATAACTCTTACAACACCAGAACTTGTTCCATAGGCTATCTCGATCCAGTTACCACTGTCACCTAAAGAAAGAAGACAGTTGAGTAAATTGTGGAATGTAAAAACACCTCTTCCTATTAGACAGGACTGAGAAATTCTAAACAGACACATATATTTCTGGGATGAGAGAGCGAACAAGTCTGTTCCGAAGGGAAACATTTCTGTGCTCGGTGTCGGGAAAGGGCTCTTACTTGTTTTGGGTGTGAGGTAGACACTAAGTGCAGTGATGGCATCTTCAGATGGATCACGGTAAAGCTCCGTAACAAGCAAGTCATTGTCCTTCATGCGCAGGGGAAATTTCTGGACATCTGCAAAAAAACAAACAAAAAAAATAATTAGGGAAGACATTTAGGGAAACATCAGAAACAGAGAACTTAGGAAAAAAAAGAACCAAGCTTCAGCAGAGAATATTCCTCAGGCCAAGGGTACTAAGGAAATAAACAAGAGCGTGTTCTGCCTCTGCACATACTTGAACGATCATATACAATATGCTTCACGCCATTATCAAACCCTGCAGCGAGCACTAAAGTGATATGTCACCAAATATCCAAAGATAACCTATTAATACTGTGCCGTGCTAAACATAATTGCATGATATTCATCTCCTTTCAGCAGATGAATGCAGTAATTTACAGAGACCTGGCTGTCTGTTACACGTACCTACATAGTAGATGGATCCATTGTTACAACCCAGTAGCAGGAAGGAGCCAGCTGTATCATAGCTGTTGATCGGCACTACATCTTGGATCTGCCAGAAGATAGAATATTGAGTGTCAAGTAAGGAAAAGGGGTACGTTTTCACTTAGGTTTGGATAACAATGTGCTCAGAAACACAAGGAAAAAACTTTTGTTACTGCTATTATGGCAATTCCATCAGTTTCCCAGTTTGAAAGTATGGCACTGTATTTATTATTCTGCCCACATACTTCTTGTTCTTAAAGTGACATTAAACCCTCAGATTTTTTAACATAAAACAATACTGTAATGTGTGCCTTAGCCCTCGTTCACACCTGAACGTTTTGTAGCGCGTTCTACGCTCGACGAACGCTCAAAAAATATAAATCCCATTGTAGTCAAGGGTCTCGTTCCCACCTTGGCGTATTTCCGCCCGTCCCTAACGCGCTACAAAGCGGCCCACGCCTGAAAAGGTACAGGTACTACTTTGGGCCGTTTTGTTGCGCGTTTCCATTGGGATACAGCCAAGTAGCCTTCGGAAACGTGCGTCGGTCGCACGACTTTACCGCGAATCGCGGTAAAAAAACATGAGTTGATTACCTGATAACTCTGTTTCCAGGAATCTTCCAGGACAGCCATCGAGATATAGGCTCCGCCTGCCTGCAACAGGAAACACATCAACCACATTAAATAAATAGACTCCTCCTTCCATCCCAAGTCAGTAACCTCTAGGACCGAAGGCTACCCTGAAGAAATATCCTTACCACAAAATATTATCTTCTAGCACACTCTAAACACAGTCAAGCCCTCTTCAATTCCTTCTATTAAACCACTTCCCCCTCCAATACTCCTTTAGGCACTATGGCTCCTCACTAATTCCCAGGCATTACCTCAACTGCAACCTCTGTTTTGGGCTAATTTGTATCTCCTTCACTAATCAGGATCTCTCATGAGCTTTCTTGTTCTTTTTACTCCCTTCAACATGCCGTTCTGTATACAACAAGCCTTAAATCTCACCATAACAGACAAACATATAATCTGTCTCTGGATTGTAATATTGTTTAGCTCTCACTCGTACTGTGCCTAGTTTTACTGTAACAATATTGGTTCACATTGTTTCTATATCTTATTATTCTACCCTTTTACAGGGCCACAGGAGATGATGGCGATGCCCGGAACAGCTCTAATCTAAGCATCTTCCTTAAAAACATCTACGTAAGGCTGGATATGAACAAGCAGATGTCTACCTGGAAGCTATGGGCAGGAAGCCACCTGCTTAACTTTTCAAGCACTGGAACAAGCTGATTGACAGTAAGTGTATCACACGTCCTTTTCTCATCTAAAGAATTAACATCTTTCCAGATGCACCAGAAACTATCCAGCAAATTGGATAACACCATCTGTATAATGAGCATTTCTGATGGATGATCATTATCACCTATACTTGATTGGCCCAAACCTCATTCAAACACTTCACTGGGCTGCCTAATTGGCTAGCCTAAGAATCCTAAATTATATTGCTTTTTAAAGTGTATATCCACTTTCGAAGCCAAATTGGGATAACACCTTTTTTGTATTTGTTACATGTCCCCATTCACATAGCATAAGCTAAAAAATGCTTCTTGTAGTTTAAATAGCTTTTACTTGGTATAGGGTTTTAAGGGTTAAAATGTATTTGTATCTCTAGGAGGGGCGGTGAGGGGGTCTCGTCCATTCAGAGGTGGCTTGCCCATTGTATGTTAATGAAACGTATCACATAAACACAATCCTGAAATTTCAGTCCCAAGACCTTCCATTAGGACAGACCATTGTGAAATGGCTAAGAAAAACCTGGAATCAGCCATCTTGCCTGATTTAACCAAACATCTAAAAGGTAAGACATTTTCTTTAAAGTTGTGATTTCTTATGCTGTGTGAATAGGAACACATAATGAACATATAGAGGGGTTTTCTCAAATTTGACTGCAAAAGTGTAAATACACTTTAAAGTAGAACTATGATTTTCACTCATCCTCATAGTTAGAGCTGATGTGTGACATTGAAACGGTCACACGTTGGCTTAATTGATCGGGAAGTGAGCGAACACATACGTCGCTCGCTCACTTCCCGATCATCTCCCTGCAGAGAGCGATGACTGTCAATCACCGCTCCCTGCAGGGATTCCCTCCCCTCCAGAGCTGACTGGAGGGATGGACAGGGGAGGTGGCTGGCACAGCTGGCTCTGCCTCTAGATAGGCAGAGCCGCTGTCAATCAGCTAGCTGGGTGGATCTCGAAGGTACAGTATGGCCGGGGTCCGTCCCGGCTGCGGCGCTCTCAGTATATGGCAAGCTATATCTCGCTATATACTGTGCTTTTGGTCAGGGGAGGACGTTACTATATATCCTCCCGTGACCCTTAAGATAACTATGGGATAAAAAAGGTTACCCCATAGTTCTTTTTTAAGCTGAAAGCAATGGCAGGAGTATACATGGATAAGTAATACAAATGTACAGATAAAAACAGGGTTCATCTTGTAGAACAGAGAGAAAAAAACATTGTACATATCTTACCTGCCAGTGTTTGGTCACAGCATTCCACACCCCAATTTTTCCAGTGTGGCTTGTGGCTATTAACTGATTGCCCACAAAAAACAAAGCTTCCGCTGGCACCCCAAGGGTAAACACTCCTGCAAAATATTATAGATGACATTACCAAGCAAATATCATAATAAATCTTTTAAAAGCTGCCACTGCTGCTTTAGGCCTTGTTCACACCAAATGCAGAGCAGATCTGCATGAGTTTCTGCACACGCAGTGCAGTGGGTTGTGCCGCGTTTTTGAAGCGTTCTTGGCCATTTTTGGTAACACAAAAAATAAAAATACATTTTTTAGTTTAAAATGGGCTTTCAGTGCGTTCCAGGGCATTTTTGATGCGTTCCAGAGCAGGTAAAATAGGGCCTGCTGCAGTTTTTTTTACCTGCTCTGGAACGGAGCCCTGCGATGTGAACTGGAGCTAAAAATACCATTGGAATACATTGGACGCAGTTTTGCTCCGGTCTGTAACTGCTCTGCTCTTGGAACGAGCTTGGCGCGAACAAGGCCTTAGGCTTCCATTCCCCACCTAGTATTTGTAAGCCTCTCCCAGCCACTTCTATATGGATTTGTTTTCATGATGATCTCACCTATTTCACTTCCAGTACCATCACCAGGGATGGCCCACAGAATGATCTCAGTGCAAGAGGAGACGGCCAGCATCTTATCATGGTCACCCAGCGATCCTCCGACAGTCTTGGCATTAAGAGCCACTCGTTCAATCACCCAGTCAAGACAGGGGCTTGTGAAAATCAGCTGCCAGCCAGAGGTCTCCTTCATTCTGTAGAGAGAAAAAAAATGCATGAAAGTAGTAATGAGAAAGGACTGTGGGCAGAATTCCTGTGCTCGGCTTACATTGTATCAAGTCCATTCACTCAAGGGCAGACAGATTTCAGCCAGCAGCTAGGGCAGTCATGTGGGTATACATTTGTGGGCATATGATGATCAGGAAGATTTCTAGCAACTAATTTATGCTAATAAGCTTTCATATGCAGGTAAAGTACATAGTTATTTGAGGTTGAATAAAGACATTTGTCCATCAAGTCCAACCTATTGTGTCCCCGTGTTGTACTGGCCTGAATTTGCAATAAGTACATGCTGCAGCTTGTACCTAGATGTGTAACCTAAAGTGTATAATTAAAAAGTATTATGGAAGTATAGATGTCTTTTACCAAACTTGCACTTCCCACTTTTTTCTAGTGCATAGTCTAAAAATGTACACTTCTAGAATATTTTGGGCTTATACAGAGTACTGTGGAACACATCTCTCTTAATAAACTAAATGCTGAAATCCACAAGTTAATTTCAGACTTGTAAAAAGATGGCAAACTCTCCCACACAATCCTCATTCATATTGTTGTGAAATTGTAATTCACTCGATATGGGCTACAAGAGTCACTTTCACTGAAACATAACAGTCTAGTAAAATCTGAAAAAGTAACTAAAATTCACCATTTTATTCGGCACAACCGTGCTTTATATATGACAAGTCAGGACAGACAGAGGCCTTCATTGATGTCTTATAGATACCTGTAACAGACAATGAATTGAGCAAAAGCCACTGCAATCCAGTTATGATGTCCGCAGATGATCCTCACCATCCCTGGGTCACTGGGCGTTCCTAAGTGGAAAGAAGTTAAAGCTCACATTATCTATGTGGAGTATGCCAATGCCACAGATATTATCACTGTAGACTCCTGTTCCAGAGTCTTCTCACAATGTATAACACCATCGCTTGAATTAACATGTCATGCGACCTTACCCACGTACTTCATTCTGTAATACCAATTCATATCACCATATAAAAAAAAGAAGAGACTTACTGCTAACTATATTTCAAAGACGTCTTCCAGGACAGCACATGAGTTATTTAGGTTGCTTTACTAAAGGCAAATTGGCTGTCCTCTTTGCAAGGAAAATTTCCCTTACTTTAGTGAGTTTGGTGAAAATTCACTTTGCAAAGGATACCCAGAGAGCAGCCTATTTGTTCTTAGTAGATCCATCCCACTGTGTTTCCTCCATCTGGAGGAGATGCATTGCTAACCTGCTGGAAGAAACTCTTGGGGTGCTGGGCCCAGACCTCATCCTGCTGGTAAAAAAAAAAGGGACATGGGGAAAGGATGGATGAGAGCCTCGCTATTAAGGAAGGGGAGGCAAAAGGGGGTAGGTGGAAGATTGCAGATGAGAATTCTGAGCGGATTCCCCTTGCACTAGGTTCCAAGCGATGCTTCTCATCTGGACGGAGGAAAAAATAACTGTCCTGGAAGACTTTTATTTAAAGAATATATATATTTAAAGAATATATTTAAAGAATATATATAAAGAATCTTTTTAAATCTCATGTATACAACCCAAATTGTTACCATGTATTGTCATGTCTACTTGCTAACATCCAAGTAGTATGCATAGATATGGCCATAGATTGAAATAAAAAAATCCTACATATAATATGCCACTGGACATGTGTACCCTCCCATTTAGAGTTAGCGATACCTTTTAGCATGTGTATAATACAGACCTCCTGAAATCCCATAATTTCTATCTTCTAAAAAGCGCCCCAGGATCCCAGCACCCCCCAGGTTGGGGGGCATTGTGTTACTCCTTCGTACAGGAGCCCGCTCACTCCCTCCACCTCTAGAGCCGACCTGCAGCCCAGAAACACTGTGACGATTCCTTCTTTTAGCCGGAAACACTAGAAATAAAAAATGGATACTTCAGCAATGGAAAGCGAGACCTTTAAAGGAAAAAGTACACATTTTCTTCATAAATTAAGTTAATTAAATATTTAAAATATGCAAAGGCATTCATTGGGATAGCTACTCCTAGCACCAGACAATAACAATGACATCAACATGGTAATGAGTCAATCCCCCCTGGAACCAGTGCATAATAAAGACACTATGATAATGGGTCAGTTCCTTTTAGGAACCTGAATGTATTATTTGCAGTGACATAAGAAGAGATCAGTCAATCACGTGCCAGCAAACAGTAATAGCAACAGTCTGGAAATAAACATTTGAGAGGTGAAAACATTTCTGCAGCTTCCAGGATCTCTTACCTGGGGGTGGGAGGTATCCATTAAACAGCACGCTGCCGCATGAAGAGCGTTCCAACTCCTCACACAGCTGTAAGCGTCTCACTGAAATAAAAAGAGGAACCGTTGGTTATCATGCTATGGCACATGGAACAAACAGAAAGAAAAGTAATGTTACCTAGTGGAGTAATGCCATAAAACTCAGCCTCATGTAACAGAAGGGAGCTGTTCACACCTCTACAAGACAGTAAAAAACACACAGGCTGTGAGTGACAGGAAGAGACAGACAAGCTTATTTATATCACAGAAATCACTGCGCTGGGAATGCGTGCC